>NC_060952.1:97864555-97876004 GCF_022045245.1 Lucilia cuprina | reverse complement strand
GAACTAGAACTGAACTGAACTAGAACTGAACTAGAACTGAACTAGAACTGAACTAGAACTGAACTAGAACTGAACTAGAACTGAACTAGAACTGAACTAGAACTGAAACAGAACTGAATTATGCATATTTTTCATTTTGAAGTTAACATATTTGTAAAGTGATACCTCCGTATATTCAAGTAATGTATTATTTATGGGTTTACCTTGTTATATCATCTTAGATCTTCTTCGAAAATGACACTTTAATTAACTGCGCCCCAAACAAAATACAACATGAACACATCATCATAACCCTAAGCATATGTGATATAATTAAACATACATATGTACATAAATATTTACATAAGTACCTATGTATGTGTCTGTGTGTTGGGTGGAGGCTGCCTCTGGAGCACGAACAAATTACAATGATAATGGTTTAATATTTTGTCATTATTTATACTTATAATCTGTACTTAAGTGTATTCCTATAGAAATTGAACAAAATATTATCAATTGGTGCAGTTCTTTGTAACTTCTTCGTCTTATAGATACTGCGAAACCTTCATAAATTAATTTTTAAATATTAAAATTATTACGAAATGTTGTGATTCTTAAACCATATATAACCAGACAATTTTGAACCTAACGTAATAATTTTTGCGTGGAGGCTTTTACTAAATATATACCTATAAAAATAAGAAGAATTTTCAATTTTATTTGTAGGATTTTTAGATCGTGGTTTTAAAACTTTTGATGTATCATTTGTATCTTAGTGTCACCAAGTAAGTAGGGTATATGAAACTACTAGTTTATTTTTAGAAAGAACTATAATTTATCAAACATTTGTTTTTCTTTTTTGCTCATTTTTATAAAATCATGCATGGATGTTATTATGCCAACAACGATAAAACAATTATTTTATTTATTTATATACATTTTTTCTAATGTTTTCTAACAACTAATATTCATGTATTTTTTCATATTACATTTTTAGATGTAATTCATGCATAATTATGACATGAGTAGGCATTTTGTTTGATGACTTAATTGTAGTTGTTGTAGTGGTTTATTTTTTTAATATTTATTCATTTGTAATAAATTAAACAAGAAAATCAACATTAATTAAACGGTAAAACACGTTTTTTATAAATGATATGTTTAGACGGGTATTAAAGTAATTGTAACTGCATATTACATATCAATGCTCAAAAGATGTAGCCTTACAACTTGTCCTTTTTTTCTCAAACAAAGCTAGTGATGTCCAACATACACTGCATTATGTTGTGAAATACTGACATCTTTATATCATGTTTAAACATTTGTTTAGTTAAGTGATTTCAGGTTTTAGCCATTTAAATTAAAATTATCTTATTCGTATTTTTTTTTTTAATTTCAATTTTTAGTTTTTTTTATTTAATAAATTAAAAATTTTAATTTAATCAAACACAATCATTGTTATTTAGTTGCAATCATTATCATTGCATTCACATCTTTCACAACTGATGCATATTTTTCTAATAAATTTTATCGATTGTAAATTTTAATTGTGCATAAATTTATTATAAAATAATTTATTATTTCTGTGGTAAAATAAAAAAATAATATGAATTTTTATGGAAATAAAATTATATAGAAATAAACATACCCTATAGTCTGCTACATACCAACATACAATATGCTACATTAAAAATATTTTAAAAAAAACTTTTATTTAAATTGTTACGATAAAGTGATGAAGAATATTTTATTATTTTTATAGAAATAACATTTTATTGAAAATTAAAAAAAAAAAATTATAGATTTTTTTAAAAAAGAATAAAAAAAGAAAATGTTATTAAAACTATAAAAATTCTTTTGTAAGAATTTTCTTTTCTCCTTAAAGAAAATTTTTAACTAAAATAACATTCTAGGGAAATTTTTTATGGAAAATTTTATCAAAAATCGTCTGTAAAAAGAAATTTTTTGAAAATGAAAGATGAAAATTAATTTTAATAGAAAATTGTAATAGGAAAATTTTCTATTAAAATTAATTTTCATCGCAAGTTTTCTATAAAAAATTATGAAAAATGAAAAAAAATAAAAAACAACATTTTTTCGATGAAAAGAATTTAATTGAACATTTTCTTTAAAAAGAATTTTTAATCAAAAATTTTATATAAAAAGAAAATTTTATAAAAAATTTCCTATAATATTAAAATTTCATCGAAAATTTTGTATAAATTTTTTATAAATGAAAATTTCATCGAAAATTTTATAAAAAATTTCCTATAAAATGAAAATTTCATCGAAAATTTTTCATAAAATTAAATTTTCATCGAAAATTTTTTATAAAATGAAAATTTCATCGAAAAATTTCTATAAAATGAAAATTTCATCGAAAATTTTCTATAAAATGAAAATTTCATCGAAAATTTTCTATAAAATGAAAATTTTATCGAAAATTTTCTATAAAATGAAAATTTCATCGAAAATTTTCTACAAAAAGAAAATTTAATTGAACATTTTCTATAAAAAAAAATTTCTTATAAATTAAAAATTACATCGAACATTTTTTATAAAATTGAATTTTGATCGAAAATTTTATATAAAATTGAATTTTGATCAAAAATTTTTTATAAAATGAAAATTTCATGGAAAATTTTCTATAAATTGAAATTTTTATCGAAAATTTCCTATAAAAATAAAATTTCGACGAAAAATTTTATCGAATTATTTCTATAAAAAGAATATATCATCGAAAATTTTCTTTATAAATAAAAATTTCTATAAAAAGGAAATTTCATCGAAAAATTTCAATAAAAAAGAAAGTGAATAGGAAATTTTGGGTAAAAAAAATCCAACGAAAATTTTCTATAAAAAGAAAATTTCATCGAACATTTTAGACAAAAACTATTAAGTTGTTATATTTAGAAGAAAATTGCATTGAAAATTCTTCATAAAATTAAAATATTAAAAATTTATTTGTTTATTGTTTACAAAAAGAGAAAAATTTATCAAAAAATTTCTATAAATAATTTTCTAAAAATCTTCTTTATTAATAACAAGATTTCAAATGAACTGCTAATAACAGTTTATTTCCCCTGAAATAACATTTTAAAGACAAATAATTCATAAGAAAAATGTTTAAACGTATTATTTTTCTATTCATTGTAAACCAATGAAAATTAATCAAATTATAATTGTAAATAATTGTGTGAATTAACTTCAATTATAACATAAATCTTAAAAACATCTAAAGATTACCATGATAATGACATTTCAACATAATTCTATGAAAATAACATGTCATAAGAGAAATTATTTATAACAAAAGAAGAAAAAGACTTTTCTCAATATATTGTAATACTAATTATTTCCTAAAATTATTAAAATAATGCAGTTAGTTTGTCTCGATGTCTTGTAAAGAGTTATTAAGTTATTTTGTGGTTATAAATAATAAAGATAATATAATCTATGGTACAAATTAATCCCACATGTCAATAGCAATAATAATAATAAATATACTTTACAGTTATTGAAATAATTTTACACACAATTATAAAGAAAAAGAAAAATCAGAATGAATGCAGCAATCGATAGGTAATAATTACCTTTGATAATATTTTTATCATTTAGAGTTTTTCAAAGTAAATTGACTTTGAATGTGGCCTTCGATCGAATAGAACTGCAATGAATTCAGATGCATATTGTATGAGTTAAATCCCAAAGTGAAAAGTTTATTATTTTCTGTGAACAGACAGATAGACATACATATGATTCACACATCTAGAAATACCCAAGAGTTCAAAAGGATAATTACCAGCAATGTATAATGTACATAAAGTAAGCCAATCATTAATTAAGTGTGACTAAGTAGTCTTGCTTGAGTAAACTACTTATAAATCGCTTTAAATTTCTGTTTTCTTTTAATCACTAGTTGGCAACCTTCTCCCTGAGAACAGCAGGGCTATTTACATAAATAACATTTTACATGCTTACTTAGTAATAAAATGTATTTATTGCAATTGCAGGTACAAAATTTATATTCGTATAATATTTCTATTTTAATATTTAAATTACAAACTCATTACCATAAATTAAAACAATTCACAGATGTATGCGTGTTGGTTTGTTATATTTTTATGTAAAAATTATAAAAAAAAAGTTTTTCATTTTGTTGTTGTTATTGTTGTATCCATTCATAAAACACTTTAGTCATTCATGCACACTGATACAGCCATTCAAAATTTTACTGATTAATTTCTTCACACTCATACCAATATGCAAACACACATGTTGGGAAAAATTACATCAATACATGTCCTGGCAGTTTTCTGGCAAATTATGCATTCTTTTTGAAAATTTCTTAAATCTGTTCAAATTTTTTTTTATTATAATGTACTTTTCGTAAAGCAGACAGAGGGTAATTGGTTACTTTATACACCCCATGTTATCTAGCTTGGAAAGCTTACTTTACCTAGGGTAAAATGTCCTGTTAGTCATTTAGTATTTCAAGGTTTATATGTATTTGTATACATACATTTGCATATATATTAACAACATCTGTATTGGTACTCACACAAATAGGAACATACACACATGTTTGTATATATCAGAAAAACAAACTCACATGCATAATGTTAATAATAACAACAAACACATCAATATTCAATTTTATCCACAAAAGGAATGATGGAATGTTTACTGGTCATACAAAACAATAAGTTGTAAAAGAAAATTTCACTGAAAGGAAATTTCGTAATTTTTTTTTTTTTTAATTTTTTTTTAATTAAAAAAAAATAATTTTTTCTAAAAAAATAGAGATTTTTTACTTTTATCAAATCTGTTCCCTAAAAAGAAAATATCATGGTTAATTTTCTCTAAAAGAAAAATTTATCGTAAATTTTTTCTGAAAATAAAATTTCAGCGTAAATTTTCTCTCTCTCGATAAGAAAATTTCAAGGTAAATTTTGTATGAAAAGAAAATTTCATTGAAAGGAAAACAAAAAATTGGATTAAAATTAAAAAAACAAACAAAATTTAAAATTTTTTCCTAAAAAAAAAGAAAAAAAATGATTGAACTTTTTTTAATTTTCTTAAAACTGTTCTCAAAAAAGAAAATTTCATGGTTAATTTTCTCTAAAAAGTCAATTTTGTGGTTAATTTGCTATAAAAAGACAATTTTTCATCGTAAATTTTTTCTGAAAAAGGATTTCATCGTAAATTTTCTCTGAAAAGAAAATTTAATCGGAAATTTTTTTCGAAATGTAAATTTCAGGGTAAATTTTGACTGAAAAGAAAATTTCATTGAAAGGAAAACAAAAAATTCGATTAAAATTAAAAAAAAACAAAAATTAATATATTTTCTCGAAAAGGAAATTTCATGGTAAAATATATCTGAATAGAAAATTTTGTCTAGGAAGAAAATTTTATGGAAAATTTTCTTCAAAAGAAAAATTCATCGAAAATTTTCACTGATAAGATATTTTTTTCTAAAAATCATCGAAAATTTTCTCTTAAATTCATTGAAAACATCAAAAATTCCTTATGGCAAAATTCCATCGTAAATTTTCTCAGAAAATAATTTTTATCAAAAATTTTATCTAAAAAGAAAATTTGGTCGGGAATATTATCAGAAAAGAAAATTTCATGGTAAATTTTTTCCGAAAAAAAACTATAAAAATAAAATTAAATAGAACATTTTCGCTGGAAAGAAAATCTCATCGTTAATTTTCTCGAAAAGGAAATTTCATCGTATTTTTTTTTTTTAAAAAAAGATAATTTCGTCTAAAAAAGAAAATTCCATCAAAAATATTCTCTGATCTTTGTCACAATTGTTTTTTGTTAAACTTTCTTGTGCAACTTACTGAATTGCATACAAACAAAGAGATTTGGAATTTTAAAAAAACTGGAAAGGAATGAAAAACAAACAGACTATAAAGGACTTTTAAAGATGAAAATTGATATTCCTGTTACAAAAATATATGTAAATTAAGGGGGGTTTTCTTTTGGAGTTAAATAACAATAAAAATGAACTTAAATATTATTAAAAAAAATAAAAAAATAATCATTAATCCTAAGCTTCACAGTATAAAACTGGAATTTTTTTGTTATCCATACAAAATAAAGCCACCTTAATAGAAATGTGCCACATGTATGTAAGTTGGTTAGATCAGAGTTTTTTTTTTTGCTGCTGCTGTAGTTGTTGTTGTTACATTCAATTAAATTTCATGCATATTTGAATGGGTTTTTCAGTTACACATTTATAAATGAATGAATGTATCGATATATGTATGTACATATGTATAAAAACAAAAATTCATACTTTGTACATAAATATAAGTGTATATTTGTAATTATGCCTACATTTACATATACATATGCATACATAAATATGTAATAATATACAATGAAAATATATATGTGTATGTAAATCATTCGTTTATAACAAATGAATTATTGGGTCAATCAAGTACAATAAATACATGATCACACACATACCCATAAATACTTATTTAAACACAAATGAAAATATGCCAATTTTTTTATGTATAAGTACAAAAAAAAATATTTTTTAATATAATGTCAAACAATTTCATTAATAAAACAAAAATATTCCTTTGCGTTTGTGCGTTTAAAAAAATGCAAAAAATAAAATAACCAAACAATAAAAATTAAATAAAAAATATCCTTGGGTTAAAATGTTCACTTTATTTAAACCTTGACAATATTCTTGTATAAAAAGTCTAGAGTACTTTAAACGAAATATTCAAAAAGAACAAGACCGAAAAAATGCTTTAATTATTAAAATTTCCATAATTGAAGATTAAAAAGTTATTGGTTGCTGTGGGCTGTCAAGTGTGGCAATCACTGACAAGTCGTATAATTTGAGGAATTCTTTCTTTATGGACAAACGAAATTTTCTGTCTGAATTAAAAAATATATAATAAAGAAATTATATTTAAATTTACATACCTGTTTATTTTGTGAATCTGAAAAAAAAAAATGAAATTATCATAAGAGAAAATATTAAATTTAAAAATTTAAAAAAGCAAATGAGGCTAAACTAAACCGCTGGACTTCACCACACACTTTATATTGACGTATATCAATCATTTTTGATGAAAAATGGTAAAGGTGTTTTCGAAGGATAACGCAGGATATTATCCTTTTTCCAACAAACAATGTTTTGAAAATATATGTGAAATCAAAATAAAATCGAAAAAAGAGGTTTTTTTCTAACTTCTAACTTCTAGTGAAAGAGATTTTCTTTTTAAAGAAAAGGTTTTTTCTAAAATTTAAGATTTTTTTTAAATTTAAGATATTTTTCTTTAATTTTTCCAAAAATTTCCATTACGTTCAAAAATACTTTCTAATCTCTGTGACAAAGAAATAAATTAAAAAAGGCAAAGAAAAATACTTAATATTACCGTTGCCAGTGGTTTACTGTTTCTTATTAACAACGTACACACAAACTAGCAAAATCTAAACGTTGTTTCTTTCGATGAAATTTTCAGAAGTAGACTCAGATTTTTGTTCATATCTACATTATTTATAAAACGATTTTGTAAATAGGAAACGTCTCGAAAGCATGTCAGTTAGAATTATTGCAGACTGAGATACCAAAGATCTAATCTAAGGTCTTCAGAAAATTGATTTCAACACACAGACAGACATATGGACATGGTTTATCGACTGCTATCTATAAGGATTCAAAATATACTTTATAGATTCGGAAAATTGTATTGTAGAAATTACAAACGGAATTCGAAAGCTTCTTGTGAAAGTAAACACTTATATTTACTGAGAAATCTTTTTCCAGCGATAATCTCGCTTTTCTTGTAAATAACGATATCCTAGAAGCAAATCTTTTTCCATTGAAAAAATCTATATCTATTAAAGAAATATTTTTCTGATAAATTTTTTGGTAAAAATATATCTATCAAGCTTATCTGTTGACATTTTCTTTGTGTTAATTTTAAGGTATTTTTTTAACGAAAACAATAAAAGAAATCAAGGTTTTCCGCACATGTCAACATGAATTTATATAAATGTATAATTGACAAATTTTCCATTATGATGCCGTCAAGGTTGCATACACAGACATACACACATATACATTTGTTGACAAGTTATACATAATTGTTAAATTTTAATTGATTTATGTTACAGAATAAGTAAAATCAATTAATACATTTTTTTCAAACATAACAGTTACACTTGTCATTAATAATTAACTACAACATTAAAAAGTTGTTAAGAACTTGTTTAAAAATTTTCAGAAATTTTTCTAAGAAATTTAATATTATTAAGCCACACAATTAACCAATTAAGCTTTTTAACTTATCAACATTTTAATTCTACAATAATTTAAATTTTAAGTCCCTTTCTAAAATTAAGTTCAAATGAAAAAATAAAAAAACGCCAAAAATTAAGAATATATAAATAAATGAGTTAATTGGAAAAGGGGATGATGGTGTAAAAATACAACAAAATTATTCATGTACTTAGTTTGATGTAATTGATGTTGTTGCTGTACAACAATAATTGTGTGTTGTAAAGAGTTTTTAATGATTTTTAAACAATCATTAATCAGCTATAAACTCATTTGTCAAATTGCCAATACTTTTGCTAAATACAAACCAGTACCCTTTCCTTCATCTAATGGCAACTCAACATTAGGCAAACCAAAATCTAGTCATAAAAAAGAATTTAAATATATATTTATATTCTAAAAACATTCCACTGCTATAGAACAACCTCTTTTTTGTTAACATTCTTTTGCTGACCTCCCTTTCCCTCTCCTTCTGTGCCTATTCTCTCTCGCTTACTCTTTGTCTCTTAATGTCTGCTAGTTTTTCTGATTTTCGCTTAGATATAGCAAATTTACATCTAAATTAACTAATTGCTGTTGAAAAGTGTTTGAGTTTTTTTTTCAAACAGTTTTACTTAATTTCTAATGAACAGAACAACATCATTAAGCATTAGTGTATTGAACAGTTTTATTTGATTGTCTGATGCCTCTGACACTAGCATTTGTGTGAAAGTTTGTCCTTAAAATATTTATAATATTACTGCTGATCAGAAGGGAGTAGAAGGCCTTTCCAAAATCCTTTCAACGTTTGACATTAGTAAGAGATAATGGTCAGTAAGAAATTATCAAAAAATATTAAAAAAATTGTTTAGTCAAAAAAGCTCTGTTTGCAAAATTCTCCCAAGAACTTTTTCTAAAAAAAAACATTCGATCGCAAAAGCTTTTGAGTAAATCAAATCTACATAATCTGCATAATTTTTAAATCTTAAAAACACTGTTTTTGTAGGAGCTTTAAAAAATTTGAAATTAAAGCTTTTAATAAAAGCTTTTTTCCATAAAATAATGTAAGCTGTAAAACATTTTTTACCAAAAAAAAGAAACTATGCTTATTGACCAAAAAGCTTTTTCACTCAAACCAATGGAAGCTGTTTTCATGAAAGCTTTTAAAAAATTACTATAATATAAGTAGTAATCTTAAATTGAACTAAAAAGGGCTTTTAAACTGAGGGCCTTATCATTTTGCCTAACAATAGAAAATCATGCTGTTTTATAACCAACATTCACATAAACAACAATAAAATTATATATAAAACTATGTACCTAGAGCAAAAGGAACCTTTTTTGGTGTATAACTTTATTTCGAACTGTTATACAATCACCAACTAAAAAATGTTTAAAAAAATATCATTCCACATTCCTTCGTAGCCGTCGTTACCAATCGAAAATAATAAATTTGAAATATTTCAAATTAGCATTTTAGTGAGTTGTAAATGTTTTATTAGGTAATCAGCCATTAAGGTGAAATCGAAAGGGGGTTTACATAGGTTGTCCCCATGTAAAGTAAGTGGCGTGTGTTTGTAGGTTAACAGAAAAATGTGTGAAAAAGTAGCGCGTGTGTATGTTTAGATGAGGTTAATAGCGAAAATACGGTTATAAAAATCGTATCGAATGGATGGCAATCAATGTTGAACACGCAACATTTAAATAAACGTATGTTATGTGTAGGTGTATGAGTGCGGAATAGATAGAAAATAAACATTTATTAGCGCTAGATTTTTAATGCGTTTATGTGTGTTCGGAAACATTTTCTAACATTTATTATATTATTGTGCGCCTATAATGTGGGCAACATTTCCGCGAAACATAAACGTAGTTATAAAGGGTGTTAAATACTGTTAAAAACGTCTTGAATCACTGAATTTAATTAACAAAATTTCTCACACATTACACTAACAATCACTTACCTTTTATATTATTAAGGAGTAGTTTAGTATTGAATTGTTTACTAATATACCTTAGAGTAAAGATTTAATCCTTCTCTAAAACTATAACACTGTTAACCGGAAAATATTTTTTAACCAATAATATACTTTTGCAAATAGAAAAATGTGTTTTAACTTTAATACTTAAGCATTAAGTATTTAATTTTCTTTCCTCGAAATTAACTTTTGTTGTTTCCAATTATAAATTTGCCATAATTAATTCATTTGGAAAGTATAATTTAGTGTTTTAAATAACCCCATAGTCTGCTATAAAAAAAACGCCCGTTGTGGATATTGCTAATTGTGAAAATTGTTTTGTATAAATTTGTTATTTTCTTAGTATATAATTTGTAGTCTAATTTGATTTGAAGGCGTAGCTGTCGATAGGTCTTGTATTTATTATATCCTTTTACTTCCTCCTTTTACTCTGCCCCTTCCTGTCATACAAAAGCAATTTAAACTATTATCTACTAGTGATATAAAAAAAAATAAATTTGTATGTGAAAAGCTTTTATAATTGTTAATACAAATTATGTTTAAACATCAGGCCATTAAATATTTTGTTTGTGTCTGTACATGTGTTTAAGTGTGGGTGTTTAGATTGACGTCATTTATTTTACTTTAAAAATATCCCATCAACCATCCATTTGTACATACAACTGTCTATTGAGCTATCTATTCCTTCACTATTGACGTTTCCAATTCTATTTGAACTCATTTAACTCAAGTGAATACCAATAAACCTACAAAATACATTAAATTTCACGCATACACTTACGAAACACTATCGTTTATATTGACACATACATCTATCCATTCACTTATATAATGATACTTTACTAACAATACGCTCTCAACGCATTTTCAAACTTACATTCTGCTCTATTCTATATAAAGGTGGTATAATTTTCACATTATTTACTGTAACAATAACAACAAAGCAGCAAATACGAGTATCAAAAACAACAACAGCCATCACTTAAAATTAATGTAGATCTAAAAGAGTGAATTCTTTAGAGCAATACACAAAGTGCATAGATTTGACACTGAACTAAAGCAATACAAATCTTATCAAAAAATACGAACTCTAGAACTGAACTAGAACTGAACTAGAACTGAACTAGAACTGAACTAGAACTGAACTAGAACTGAACTAGAACTGAACTAGAACTGAACTAGAACTGAACTAGAA
>NC_060952.1:97852310-97864455 GCF_022045245.1 Lucilia cuprina | reverse complement strand
AAGAAAGTCATTACTAGAGTACTTCTAAGTAATGCTGACGGGAGGTAGTAGTCATTGAAAAGTAAGTGGTTAGGGAAGTACTACCCATTACCGAGTTTTTGCTGGGTTATTATACATACTACTTGGTTAACGGTTGTTTTTACTCGCTTTCATTGTCGTCAAGTTGGTAACAGTTGAAAGCAACAACAATAACAAAAGCTAAAACAGCATTTGCAACTAAAGAATCACAAAAATTGAAGACTGTTGAAATAAAATCATGCCCACAAATTGTTGTAGTTGAAGAAAAAAGAATAATGATGAAGCAAAATGAGTTCTAAATGCAACCCACTGTCGGTGTGTCGATAAATAACGACAACTATGTATTAAATGGGACTACTATTAGTTACTTAAAAGGGAATGTATGCTTTGCAATTTAACTTTCTCAAATTTTTTACTAGTTACACTAACAATAAATGTCGAATGATTTAACGTGAGCACCTGCATTGCCGGCCTTATCTCACTGTGTTTTTTTTCATGCGCTCCTGAATTCATAAATAAAGAACTCAGGTAGCAATTTTTGTACATGGATGGTCCGGTCCATGGTCAAGAAGGGGCTGACGAAACCCAACATCAGGTAAAATCAATCTTCTGACAATGCGAAAGTGACCATCCTTATAATGTTATGAAATATTGCATAATTCAAAATGCAATCTCCATCATCTAATGACCCATTCCAGTGCATTAGTTACACTAACAACACAAAGTATGATTATTTCAAGTTATATTTCTGTATGTATGTATTAGCTATTAGGATTACTTCCCTTTCCTTTTAGCCACTAAAAAACTTTTGCACAAAGTACAATGTCAGTGGTTTTGTTTGGTTGACTTGTTTCGTGTCTTGTAATATACAATTCCATTGGTTTCTATTCTTTTCTCCTATATTAGGTTCGCTTGTTCATCTGAAAATGTGTCGAAGGACATTTATAACAATAAGTAAACGAACGTTTCGATGTTAGTGAACAAATGTGTCAAGTTTGAAAACTAGTAAACAATACCCTATAGACAAAAAGTCAGACAGACTTACGGACGGCAATAGTGTAAAACAGCCAGCCAAGGCAGACAGACAGATACTACTTAAGTATAAAAACATTAAGAAATAAAATATAAATAAAAACAATAGTTAAAAAAAAACAAACAAACTACAAGAAAAACTAAAGTCTCCTACAAGTAGGTACAGCAAAAATAATAGATAGCAAAAAAGTAAAAGTAATGAGAATTTATTTAAAATAACTACAAGCTAAAACAAAGAAAAAAATAAAAATTATTTGGAATATAAACGAATGTAACAGTTAAGACGAACTGTAAATTCCCTTAAGTGAAAACAAGAAATTTACAAATTCTTTTAAGTCTTTAAAGATAAGGGACTGCTTTATGAAGATAACCTTACAAACTAATGTAGTCATATGTTAGGCATTTTATATTTTTAAATAAACTTGTTTAGTTTTTGGAGTTAAGAATTTTATATAAATAAAACTTTGGAACATATGCGTATGATTAATATTTATTTGTACACCAAAAAAAAGACAAATCAAGTATACGCCTTAAACATAAATTGTCATAGAATTAGATTAAATCCCTTATAGTTGCAAATAAATTAAGAAAAAAATATTTCAGTTTAATCTAAAAATATAATTTCTTTGAAAACCCAAATTTAAATATAATCAAGTTTATCTATAAAACCGACCAAAATATATTAAACTGTCAAAAAAAGATAGAAAATTGATTTATTAAAAACAAACCACAATTGAGTTTAAAGCGGTTTTGAGGTTTATGGAACCGAAAAATTGGTGGTGGAATGGAAATGTAATAAATAAAATAACTGGCACAAGTAAATACAATAAATTTGTTTAAATATTTTAAATTAATTAAAAATGATTGACTTTTTATCATATTTTTTATTTTGAGAAAATTCTTAATTGACTACTTCAGAGTCTTGCCTTCGCTTTTATAAAGATATTTAAGTTTAATTTATAGTTTATTAAACATTTTTGCCACAGTAAATCATTAATTACTTTACTATGCGTTTATAAATAATATTTAGAGGAATAGCTAAACGAATTTTATTCAAATTAAATTTTATCAAAAAAAACATAACACTTTCAGTAAAAAAGATTTTTCTTTAGAATAAATGTATAAATGTACTTTTAATTAACAAACAATTCATTCACCTTTAATAAAAAGCAATGACCATCGACAACCTACGAAGTTTGCCTTGAGAATACTTCTAATAACAAAAATATATTAAATTCAATATCAATTTCTTCCAGTGCATTTGTTGTTTTCTATATATATGTTTTTCTATAATGCAACGCCAGGCATTCAACTGACATTGTCCTTGATGACAAACAAAACAACATTTCGTATTTTATTTGCCAACGTCTATTGTAGTCTGCCAGTCTCGCAAAGTGTTAGATTTCAATTTATTAAGCAAGAGAACTCATCTTTAATTTACAACATTAATATAACAAACTGATGTTCATGTTAAATATAAAAGTAATTACAATGTTGTTTTTTTTTTTGCAAAAAGAAAATAATAACAACTACAACAAGGACAATGACAATAATGAAAATAGAAAAACAAAAATAATAATTAGAAACTTTTGTATTAATGACACTAATGCAACTACTTGTATAGCAGCTATTTAAAAAAAATAATTTGACTTATTTAACAGTAATTAATTGTAAAGATATACAATTGAGTATTTATAATTTTTTATCACTTAAGTGTTTTTAGTCAAAATAAATTCATTCAAGTATTTCTAGAATATTTTTAAATACAAATCAATCTCTTGAATAAATTGATTTAATGGAATATGATAGTACTAGCATAAGGGACAATAAACTGTTCAAGTTTATTAGATTATTCAATGTAAGTACATTCACTTTCTGCAATATCATTTAAAACAGTAATTGGAGACAGTGTGCATATAACAAGTCCTATAAAAACAACCTGCCAATGAACTTGTCCTGAAGGCTATACGTTTTATAAATATAGTTAAGAAAAATAACAGAGAAGATTTAAGAAATTTTGTTGTGTATCAAAATAAATACCTTTGAAAAAATAAGTATTCCATATGGACATTAGGCGTATGATTAATATTTATTTGTTATGCTAAAGATGCAAATCAAGTATACGTCATCGAATTAAAATTTAATTCTGAAGAATTATTTTAAAATAGCGTAGAATGTGTAAAAAACGTTTAGATAAGTTTAAATTTTCTCATACCCAAAATTGTCTATTTGTTTATATTTAAACAAATTTAAAGAAAAATTTTAAGTAGATCTTAAATTTTCGAATTTTTTTTGATATTTTCAAAAATCCAAAATTGGACTAAAATGAGCTTTAAAGATAAATTTAATTCAGTTATTATTCAAATTTTCAAAATTAAGTTAAATTTTTCAAAAATTTAAAATTTCGGTAAAAAATTACTTGAGAAAAATATTAAAATTTATGTTTATTACAAAATTTAAATTTTTTTTAAATTGAGAAATTAACGATTAATTTTTTTAAGTAATAAAATTTCTACAAAAAATTATACTTTCAACTCCCAATAACACAATGTCTAGTTATACTTTATCTTATGGTTAAATTGACATAAAAAAAATATTTTAATCGGTATGGAAAAACTTGTCAGATCTTTTTTAGCTGAATATATTTTAATGCCAATAGAAGACATATATCTGACAATGATTCTGTTGTAAGATGTATAAAATACCCACTACTGACAATAAAAATTGTCAGGCACTTATCTGGTTATTAGACATTTTGTAAAGATTTCTTTGCCAACGTTGTAAGATCTGACAATATAGCTCAATAGTTACAATGTTCCTAAAAATGCTATAATATATAAATCTTATAAATTTTATTGACTTTTTAAAATACTTGTATATTTATAGTAATTTTCTCCCTTTAATAAAGTAACCTTGACCTAAATTAGTAAATAATAATTACAATCATTAAATACGGGCACGCAATAAACAAAAAAACAAAAAACCCATAAAACAACCAGTTAAAAAATCTATTCACAACACACATTACGTATGATTAATATAAAATTAACAGTAATCAACGAAAAATAATTTCACATACTCACTAAAAACAACCAAACCATTCAACGAGTATTTGTATTTAAAAAAAAATCAATAGATTTTTAATTCTCAATAATTCCTTACAAACATGTTTTTACCTTAATTTCGGTATATGAATGCCGGTGTTACTGTAATTCCGTGATTTATTTAACAAATTTCTACATCATTAATGCACAACCACACACTACCACCCGAACACATGCGTCACAACAATTTTATATTTGCTGCTGCTTCGGTTACACAATACAAAAGTAAAGAATTTTGCACGACCTATTTATTACCTGCAAATTCCACAAACACATGTCCGCTTGCACACCATAAAACTCTTTGCGAAATTCGTTTTTTGGTTTTAATGCTTTCATTTCTTTTTTGGGTATCATTTTTCTATTTTCATGTGTGTTTGTGTGTGTTCTAATGTATTTTTGCTTTGTTTTTAGGTCAGCACAAAACAGAAAAATACATACTTACGCCTAACGACCAAATCGCCAACAAGACAAAAGCCAAATGCGAATTTTAATAATCAAACCCCACCAACTTGTACTCTGTACTTTAGATACACTTTGTGGTTTTAGAATTTTAGTTACGTTCTGCAAAAGCAGTAGTGAAATTATACGATTTCATAATCAATGACTCCCCTAGAATCCTACTCCATGCAAAAACTATCTTTGTTCATAAATTGTGTAAATGGAGCATTTGTATTGAATGTAGTGGTATTGTTGTTGCCAGTTGCCACAACTATACGGCTGTTGCTGATGTTGGATGGCAATCTATTGCGGAATGCAGTGCATGACAAGACAAATTTAAGCTGAACTACTTTTTAATTGCTCACGTTCCTGTTCAAGTTTTCAGTTTTTGTCTCCCTCTACGGCGACCGACTACCAAAACAGTCTTATTCATTGTCTATGTGTTTTGCTAAATCATTATGATGGAACAAATAGAAATTGGTATATGTGCAGATAGCGGACAAGGACGTTTGTATATAAAGGTTTTTCAATTGAAGAAAAATTATGCAGTAGTGACATTGGTAGTGCAAAAAAAATAATATAAAGTCTGATGTTTTTGGCGTAATATTGTATTCTCAAAAAACTTTTACCAACAAAACTTGGAACAAAATTATGAGATATTTCTACAAAAATTTTATGTAAAAGAAATTTTAATTAATAGACTTCAGACAAGATTTAGTTGCAATCAATCAAAAGCAAACAGATTTAACTAGTTTAATCTATATAAAATCCAGGCAACTAGAGACTGATGTGCCTATATAATTTAATAAGAGAATAAATAATAGTTGTTCAGTCAATTCTAGAGAGATTCGAAAGTTTAGAGTTAAAAAAAGTCGAAGAAGCAGAATTGATCATTCAACTTTAGACATAGTAGAGCTGTCAATTCTAGACAGATTTTAAAAATTTTAATCAGTCTCAATCAGACAACATCAACTAGTTACTACTAACACTTATCGAAATTTTTAGTATAAATTAACTTTAGAGAGAGTAAAAGAGAGAGAGAGTAAATACGCAGTCGCCCAATTAACTCAGACTTGATCTCTGACTCTATCTAGTGAAATAGTTAATTTTATACAAAGTCGACTAGTTAACCAAAGACTAAATCGATCTGTCAATCCTCGACTAGTTAGTTAATTTCAATATCTTTCTCTGTTAACTCTATTAAAATCTAATAAATAAGTAAAAACTTCAAATTATATTTAATAAACATTTCTCCAAAATAAAACACCACCAGACATTACATTAGAAAATTGCACTTCAATTACATAAATGGAACAGCACAAGTAGATGCATGAGACATCTTTGAAGAAAAACTTTTTTGATAAAACTAAGAACTGTAAAAGCAAATTCTTATCGATAAAACTTGTAATCAAATATTTATTTTAAATTAACTCTATAACTGAAGCTCTAGCAAACGGAATATCTGAGCTGAAAATAAAAACTACAACAAATACACTTAAGTCAGAGCTATATGCTCGAGTTGTAAACGAAAAAAAAGAAAAAATAAATATATATAAGAGGTTATGTATGAATGTGTATTGTGTCATATGTAAACTTTGTTATTTTTTAAAACTCTGAAGACGGAAATTTGCATAAGACAAATGTAAAGTATGAAAAAAGAAGGAAAAAAACTTTTTAAACAAAAATTAAACTCTTGATTCATAGACATAGACTAGAGCAAGCATATACACTTATAAACACAAATATGTGTAAGCGTTACACATATATTTAAGCTACATATGTATATAAGTATGTACATACATATTTATATATATTTCTAAAAAGAAAAGAATTATAATGTACGAAGGCAAAAAGTATACAACAGATTCTGTTACGAAACTTAAAGAAACACCAGAGCAACGAAAAACAAAAAAACGCAAAAGTTAAATAAAATAAAAAAAAAAAAAACAAAAAATTCTAAAGTTTTGGTTTGTCATGCAGCATGGAACCTAAGAATTCTTTCTTTTCCTCTTTTTTTTTTAAATACGACATATAAAATACAAAGAAAAAAACCAACTAAACAAAAACATAGAAATTCTTTTAAATTGCTTCATAGTTGTTTTATTTTCTTGAAAATTTTCTCTGCTCTTTTCCACAACCAACTCCCAGTGTCTGTTTATAATATGTCTGTCCATTTGACATTAAAAGAAAAAAAGCAAAGTTTTCATTTGAAAACCAAATATTTGTGGTAGTCCCTGCTTGAGGAAGCCAAATTAGTTCAAGTAAAAGAAGCCTGTAAAGATCTTCTCAACCAAGTCAGTCAGCCAACACCACAACAGCCACTGCTAACTACAACTTGAAAGTAAAATAACGCCAACAACATATTAAAATAACAACAAGCGACTCATACATTTTGTACCACACACACACACATATACATTTACACTTTTTTACTTCCTATTTAATATAACAGACTGACAAACACATTTGAAGACCACAATAAAGGTCAAATATAGAATAACAAAAACTATATGGAAAACAGGCTCAAAATTTGGTAAAATACACAAAAAAAATTTTCTTTAGATTGAATTACCAAAAAATGCCTTCAAAATTAGACTAAAGAGAATTTGGTTTTAGCTAAACGATACATTTACAAACTAATATACATAAAAACAATGAAATAATGATTTAATGTATAAACATACTAGAACAACACTGGGTGCTTCGCTCCAAAATCAAAATACAAATAAAAAAGTACCAATATGTCTCCCATATAGAATATTATTCATTAGGCGCTGTGTTTGTTTAGTTTCTAGTTGCTATATTTAAAAAGTATCATTTGAAAAATACAAATGGAATAATGAAATAGTGAAATAATTTATACTTTTGTTGAAATTTCTAATAAAAAATAGTACAATTTTCCCTTAGTTCGTCTAGGGATACACTTTTTCAAAAATTATGTTTACAAAATATTCCCTGTTTAAATCTATACATTACAGATATAACTCATACGACTTAAATCTATATTAATTTGTTCCCGAAAAATAAAGCTTTCGAAAAGTACAAAACAATTTACCCGAATTTGATCGTATAGTTGTCTTAGTATCGGAATTCCAAAACAATATACAAGCTATTTTTTAAGTTTTATAAAAATTGGCTTAATGTGCTGATCAAAGTACCAAAAACAGTTTTTTCCCTTGTACACACAATAAGTGCTCAATTTTAAAAAAGTGCAAAACAGGAGTCTCATAATTATGAAAAATGTGCCTAAAATATTTACAAAAATGTTATTATGTTTATTAGTTAAAATGTTATTAAGGCCCCAAAAAGGTACCAAAATCACCATTGTTACACATTTTCACCCCTTAAAAGTACGGATTTGGAAAAAGTACCAGACAACCATGTGCTTTTTTTGAGAGCAGAAATTTCTTGTATTACTAATTTTGAGCAAGATAAGCAAGAAACTTGCATAACTCGTTTTTTACCCCTAGTATCCAAAAATCCCTCCTTAAAAACTAATCGACATTGACAACACTATCCAAAATTGACTGGTCGACTGTATCTAGAGTTGACTGGTCGAATCTGTCTAGAAATTATATGTAAAATCTGTATTAAATTGGTGTTTTATGGAATGATCTGGTCCATCCTCTCTAGGCGACTATATCTTGTGTTATATTATTAACACTGTCAAGAGTTAACTGGTCGACTCTGTTAAGAGTTAACTGACCGAAACTCTAACTAACGTTCAACTTAATCAATATTAAAATAAGCTACTATATTTGAAAACACGATCGATAGTAAACTTCTGTAGAACTTAACTAGTCAACTTTGTCTAGAGCCGACTATTGGAAATTCTGTTAGGCTAATTGACTCTACCTAAAGTTCATAGTTTAAATCTATTAATAGTCAACCTGTGGACTCAAATGGTGGACTTTATCCTATGATGTCTATTCGGCTATTGTAAAAAGTTAAACTGGTGCTTTGCGAATTTGTCTAGTCTGTCAATCGACCCAAAACCGAGAGAGTTTACTGCTCGAAATTTAATCAGTCTATTTTATCTAAGATGACTGATAGAATATATTTGAAAATAACTGACTTACTGGTACTGGTAGGCTTTGTCTAAAGTTGAATCCATATTCCACTAAATCTGACTTAATAGAAACCAAAAGTAAAAGTAATAACTTAGCATTTATAACTTAATTTGAACATCACCCAGTTACAAAAGTTAAAAAAAAACTAACTTTTGCCTTTATTTTTAAAACATCGATTATACTGTTTTTCAGTTGGACACATTTCCCCAGCCAATTGCAAACAGCAATGCAGAGCAATCCAAATGGAAAAAAAGGAAACAAAACTAAAGTTTTTCTCAACCAAGATAATGCAAACAAAGATGATAATAATTCTGATTTGACTTAAAAGAATGAACAAAAATAAAATAAAAAAATAACAACAAGAAAGAAAAACTGAATAATAAACAACTAAATCAGCAACAACAACAACAGAAACAATGTTTACAACAAAATCAAGACAATAACAACAATTTGCCTTAAATACAGTTAAGTTTAATTCTCACATCGGGCTTGTGCATGTATTTATTTATATTTTATACACTTACACACACATTATATTTATTATAACTACTTATATACTATGTATTTAGTTATTTGCACTTATGTATTTACAAAACAACAAAGAAGCAAGAAAGAAACTTATGAAAACTAAAGTTTGTTTTTGAGCAAAAGTTTTGCTACGTAAGAAAGACAGCTAAGGCAGCAACAATAACAATGAACAAATTTCTCAAGCATTTTTCTTAAAACCGGAAGTTAAAGCCAGAACTGTTGGTGTTGCTGCTATGAATTGAGCAAATTTGTAGGGCAAAAAAAAACTACCTCCACTCGAACCAAACCAATACACACACAATGCATGAGTACTAGTATTGTGAACAACAAGAGAAAATATCAGCAACTTGTTGTTGCCATTTTTTTTTTTTATTCGTTGTGGCTGCTGCAGCCTGGGCTTTAAGTCTTCATTTCGTTTTATGAATTTTTGTTTTGTTTTTTTTAGAATTTCTAAGAAGAAAAATCTAAACAAAAACTATAAATTCGAATTTTGTTATGAAAACTTTGTTTTATGGTTAGTAGCGCACTGGGTAAACAACAGGAAAATATATGGAATTTAAATATACCCAACTATAGAGAAAGGCCGGAGGAAGTAGAATACACCTAAAACAACAGCAACAAATAATATATTGAAAACTTAGATATAAACTACTAACAGCAATGTTATGTGTTGGGGTAGGTGGTTGGTTGTTAGTTGTTTAGTAGAAAAACTAAAAACAACAGATAGAGTTCAATTTGTAGAATGTCGAAGAAAGAAAAACAAGTGACCTTTTAAGTGCACAATAAATTTAAATATGTTTCATGTACCAGAGGGTGTTTTAATTGCAAGAAGATTTTTTGTTTTAATAAAAAACTTTGTTATTTACAATCTCACTATTTTCCCAACTTGTTGTAGTTGTATTTATGTTTTTTCTTCCTTTTTTTTGCTAAATTTCTTTAAATATGCATATAGTTTTGTAGATGTCCTAAAAAATTTGTGTCTGTTTAAAAAAAAAAAAAAAAAAGCAGTCATAAATAGCAAATTTATGAAAATGCTTTATACATTTGTTTCTTTTATAAAAAAACCTAAGAATATTTGTAGAAAAACTTAAACATATTTTATCTGCTAGAGAAGAAGACAATTACTTATTTATTTTAAGAATCTAAATATAATTAAAATTGCCTTTTACAACATTACTCGTATTAGTTATCAAAAAGAATTTTTAATATCTTCCATTACTTAACGTATACTTAATATTTAATTTTATATGAATCAAATATTAATCATACGCCCCATAAATACTCTTCTTATACAAACTGCCATTGCTTTTGAAATATAATTTTAACGTAAATCTTTTTCTAATAGTAACAGCTCCCCTGATACTTATAACTACAGTTTTATTATTTCATTTTCCTATTATTTTTCCTTTCGTATTCCTTTTCCTCTAAAATATCCCAGCACTGAAGGCTTCAACACATAAACATTTCGAAAATTTTCGATAATTATCATTGAGTTAAGTTGTTGATGTGATGTTTAATCTTTCTACAGATGATATTAACATTTTCCCGCAACGCATGTAAATTACTTTAATTATGCATTTGGGCTAAATTTCTCACAAATGTTCCCAAGCACAGCTGCTACCAACGGCCACACATACACACACAAACACTTATCATTTTATCTAAAAGTGGCAGTAGTGGATGGAGCAAGAGCCTAAGAGACAATGCTTAAGAAACTAAAATGAATTGAGTTCATGTCACATCAATATCAGACCATCAGACTAAACTAAACTGAATCAAATCAAAACCAAGGTATAGCAGGTCTTATGAACAAATAAATGAACCTAAATCTGTTGATGTCTTAAGAAATTGTCAGTGGCTTTGTATGTGTGTATTTTACCTATTTTGCAGGCTATCAAGGTTAATGCTTAATATTAATTCTTTAAGACAATTTAACTTTCAGAAGCCAAAATGTTTATTAATAGCTATACTAGAATTCAATAAGGATTAAGGTAAGTTATTATTGGAGATGATGCTTACATGTAAAATGAGCTTTATGGATTTATATTCATCGGTAGTTAGTATAAAGTCTGTCTATAGTCTAGTCTATATTCTAGTTTATAGCATTGTCTATGGCCTAGTATATTCATGGTCTGTAGACCATAGTATATTCCATTGTCCAGTTTAAAGTCTAGTCTAGATTATTTATTATTGAATGGAGTCTAGTCTATAGTCTAGATCTATAGTCTAGTCTATAGTCTAGATCTATAGTCTAGTCTATAGTCTAGTCTATAGTCTAGTCTATAGTCTAGTCTATAGTCTAGTCTATAGTCTTGTCTATAGTCTAGTCTATAGTCTAGTCTATAATCTAGTCTATAGTCTAGTCTATAATCTAGTCTACAGTCTAGTCTATAGTCTAGTCTATAGTCTAGTCTATAGTCTAGTCTATAGTCTAGTCTATTGTCTAGTATATAGCCTAGTCTATAGTCTAGTCTATAGTCTAGTCTATAGTCTAGTCTATAGTCTAGTCTGTGGTCTAGTCCAGTCTGTATTAAAATATATTGCATATCTTAAGGAGTGAGATCGAAAAATTCTTAACATACATATATGTTTATAAAAAAGAAACCACTAAACTTACAGCTTTATTTTTTTTATTTGATTCAAATTATTATTACAATTTACAAAAAAAATATTTTTATAGTTTTAATCACTAGTGATGAAATTTTGAACACTTTTCGGAAACCCTTCCATTAACGTTTTTATAGTGCCTTTGTCACTTTGCTCGAACATGTAGTCCATCTCCGTTTAAAATCTACCACACTTTTGGACACCTTTTTTGTACTCTTTAATTCTCTTTTAACAAGAGCAAAATATCTCTCCACTGGCCTTAGCTCCGGGCAGTTTGGAGGATTTGCCTCTCTTGGTACAAATACCACATTATTGTTCTTGTACCACTCAAGGGCTTGTTTACCATAG
>NC_060952.1:97839955-97852210 GCF_022045245.1 Lucilia cuprina | reverse complement strand
ATCTATAGTCTAATCTATAGTCTAATCTATAGTCTAATCTATAGTCTAATCTATAGTCTAATCTATAGTCTAATCTATAGTCTAATCTATAGTCTAGTCTATAGTCTAATCTATAGTCTTATCTATAGTCTAGTCTGTAGCCTAGTCTATAGTGAAATCAAAAGTCCAATATTAGTCTAGTTTATTGCCTGATCTATTGTCTGGTCTTACTTGTTTTCTGTTATCTTTTAGTAATTTATTATATTGAATGTAATTTGCTTCATTTTTTAACAAAAATATATAAATTTCTGTTAACAAAAGTGCCACTCTACAAAGCAATTACATTTTAATAAACTTTTAACAATACACAATTTTTATTACAAAAGATTGAAAAATATACTATCTATAATACAGGAGTAGAGGGAGTGAGAGCATATGCACATAAACATATACACAAGCAATCAGTAGTAGTACCAAACAAAAGATATTGAAAACATGATAACAAAAACAAAAAAAAAACGTCCTCCACAGGACAACAAGAAGCTGTTGTTAAATTTCAAGTACAAGATGAGTAAAAGAAAAATAGATGGAAAAAAATAAAAATTAAAAAACTTAAACACACACAGATTTTTTCATTTGTTAAACAAAAACGGTGTGTGAGTACAATACAATTACTTTGTTCTATCAAACATAATGTTGAAAGAGATAAACATTGGAACTTCTATATTGTAGTTGGCTTAATGACAATGGACGGGACTGATTGTAGTATTCCCCGCCAAAACTCTCACTCATTGTAAAGCAACGCGATTTAATCAATATAATATGTACTAATACAATATTGTATTGTTGTTCAATACGTTTTCGAAAAAAAAGTATTTTTTATTAAAGTAGAGCAGAAATTAGTATAACAATAGGTATTATCTCTTTTATAGAAATTGGCACATGTATATACTTTAAAAAAATGTAAACTAAAATGAAAGTTTTTCATAATCCTGTAGCGTTATAAACATACAGACATACAAACATGATTTTTAAAAATAATATTTTCCATATAATTTAGCAACTATTTTTGTGTAGACCTTATAAAGAACAACAGCTAACATATAATTATAATAAAGTTTTAGAAAAATGTATTTTTTATGTGAGAGAATGTACTTTAAATGATGATGTCTATAGTAAGTAGTATTAAAGGCAAATAATTTGGTACAATTTGTAATTTTGTATGACGCATCCCTTATATCCATTTACTCTACTATCGCCATTGAGCATTATAGTTTTTGAAGATATGGTAGCACGTCATTAAAAAGCAAGTGTTTTTTCTTCTTTCCTAATAACTCGATTATATAGACAAAAATAACAACGGTAACAGCAACAATAATAACAAAAAAACTAGTCATCAAGCTAATACAATTATACGTTAACTCGACAAACGTCGAATCTTATCTGCCCTTCACTAAAACACAAAAATAAATTTTCCATGTTAAACAAACCAAATATTTTTTAAATTTTTAAAAATTTTTAAGTAGAAATTTGTAACCGATTATGGCCAAAAGGCTAGGTTTGTATTGAAAATAAATAAATTAAAATTAAAAAATGAAATATTAACTACTAAAATATACATATATATAAACCTAGTGAAGGGTGCAATAAATGGGGATCGAATTCATGCAACATTAAAGCTTGTTGCAATGTAAAATAATTTGTTTTATTTTAGTACCTTTAGTCTCACCTGTTTACATACATAAGTGTAGTGTGTGTGTCCTTAACATGAGTGAAAGATTGTTTAACATAAAAAGGAAGTTCAATATTTCGTGTTCATTCATTTTAATATTGTGCATGT
This sequence comes from Lucilia cuprina, assembly GCF_022045245.1. Taxonomy (NCBI): domain Eukaryota; kingdom Metazoa; phylum Arthropoda; class Insecta; order Diptera; family Calliphoridae; genus Lucilia; species Lucilia cuprina. The sequence goes on along the minus strand of NC_060952.1, from coordinate 97,850,391 downwards.
ATTGTGTTGCACCTAACTTTCTTAGCCCCTTGCAACTACATGATTGCTGTAACAGTAATGACCACAATTTTGTCGTATGGACTTTTTACAGTATGTCAGGCAGTCAGCAAAAAAAAAGGATAAAACAATAATTATCATTAGATCCATGTAACAAAAACTGTACTAACAACATTAGTAAGTACATGAAAAGGGTTTAAGAGTTAAATTTTTTAATTTTAGTTAAAGGAAAAGTTTCAGATGTCTAATACTAACTAACATTTAAAATGAATTTTGAAACCAAAGTCCTTGGACAATGGCAAGTTTAGTTAATGTTCGATAATGTTTGCAAGTAATAATCTCCTTAATAATAAAGTTCATATTCCAATGATTTATTGAATGATCTGATATGAAAGCTTTACTATAGTCTATAGTTTACTATATAGACTTGTATATAGCCTAGTATATAGATTAGTATAAAGTCTTGTCTATAGTCTAATGTCTAACCTATAGTCTGGTCTATAATTTAGTCTATACTCTAGACTATAGTCTAGTCTGTAGTCTACTCTATAGACTTGTATATAGCCAAGTATATAGATTAGTCTAAAGTCTAGTCTATAGTCTAATGTCTAGTCTATAATTTAGTCAATATTCTAGCCTTTATTCTAGACTATAGTCTAGTCGATAATCTAGTCTATAGTCTAGTCTGTAGTCTACTCTATAATCTAGACTATAGTCTATAGCTTAGTTTATAGTATAATCTATAGCATTGTCTATAGCCTAGTCTATAGTCTAATCTTTAGTCTAACCTGTAGTCTAGTCGAGTCTAAAGTCCAGCCTAGTAAGTAGTCTTGCATAGTTTATAGACAAGTTTACAGTCAAGCCTCTTCAAACCATAACGGAAGACATGGAAAGCATTTACATTGAAATATATTTTCCAAATATCATAAGTCAAATAACACTATTGTTTCCCTAAACATGTTTTATTAAATTTCTATATTACTTTGATTTCTATTTAATCTTTAAAGACCACAATTTTGCAAACAATACAAAAAAAGTAGGTGGCAACCGTAAAAATATTTGCTGCAGCATTATTACAACACGTTTAAACTATCTTATAGTGTGTAACATATTTTTAGACATAAATTGTAATGAATTGATGCCGGGGTGAAATATACAATATTTAGATAAATACGTAACCTAAATAAAAACGAAAATACTAAAGTACATATCTATCTATTGAATTTTACAACATCAGTATGGCAATGTTTTAGTGAATGCAGTAAAATACATATGTTGTTGATATAAACAATATATTTAGGTGGACAAATATACATGAATACATAAATCCATAGATACTTGTGTAAATATAAACGTGTTTAAATGTATGAGAGTTTTTTTTTCAAATGTATGTTTGTAAGTATATTTCATAATGTGTATAGAATGTCTAAATATATTTAACACGTACACAAATGAATGGACAGATCTAAACATAAATAGATAAGATACATTCACATAAATATAAATACAAAATACATGACAACATTTTACACTCACACAGATTCAGGCAAAATAGGTAAATATACATGTATAAATATATATATGTAAGTACTGAATATATAGATACATACTTAGATACAAGTATTGAGCGATATAAATGACAAAAACAAAATATACTTAACAATCTACCACAAAAACATAAGGACTGTAATCGAGCAAATATTTTTAACCAAAACCGAATTTCTCAAAATCTCTTTGTTTTTGCTGAAACGTTTTTTTTTGTATTTACTTGTTTGAATGAGTTCAATATATGCATATTTATATCAATACTGCTTCATGTAATCAATGTATTAATGATCAAATTGCCAAATACACTTCATAGACACACACCATTTTAAGTGGAAATGCAAAGAGCCCTGCAGTTCAGGATAATGGTCCCAAAATGGGAATTAACTTAAAAAATCTTTGACAATTTTATTGTGACTAGACTATGACTAGACTATGACTAGACTATGACTAGACTATGACTAGACTATGACTAGACTATGACTAGACTATGACTAGACTATGACTAGACTATGACTAGACTATGACTAAACTATGACTAGACTATGACTAGACTATGACTAGACTATGACTAGACTATGACTAGACTATCATTACAGTAATGATACATTTACAGGCGATTATGCCTAATAAGAATACTGGGTAAATTCACACACACATACATACATACATACATACATACATACATACATACATACATACATACATACATACATACATACATACAAACATACATACATACATATAAGTATAAATATATTTAATTTTGCACACACATCAAAGTACACAATTTAGTACAATTTCGATACAGAGTGTTTGTAACAATACACTGTATAAATACGTAAATGTTATGTATGTTAGAATATATTGTATGCCTACTTTACACTGTGACGTAATATATAAGTATGTATGTATTTATATAATAATGTATATTATGATTTTGTTTTACATGACTGTAGTACTTGTATACCGATGTATTGTTAATTTTATGTAAGCATCTGTGTGTATATTGCAAATCCATCTATTTGTATGTATTATATTTTGAAAAAGGTATAGATTACACACCGACACACATACACAAAGTCCAACTTCCGTGCAATCATTTTTATTGTTTTCATGTTTTTTTTTTCATATAGTAAAATAAAATAATAATAAAAAAGTAAATTCTTCCACTGCCTGCACTTGTTTTAATAGTCTCCTGTTTAGCAATTGAAGCTCTGTTAGAATACAGAATAATAGTGAAATAAAATCAGGTCACATCACATCCACCCATATACACTCCAAACGCTACTTCAATTTCTATACAATTTTATTTCTATTTTATGATTTTGTAGACTCTCCACTGCCTCTCAATTTCAAAAAATGTTAAAAAATGCGAAAAAAAAAAAATGGACAAAATAATAAAAAAAACACCAATAATAAAAAATTGAATATCTCATCGAGTGTATAAATAAACGACATGACAAATTCTAACATCCGGAAGATCTCACTTACCATAACAAAATAGAATTGGTAGATGGTAGAGTGTGAGATCGGAAAACATCATAGACAAATACACACACACATATTTCCCCCTCCATACATACAAAAAATTATATTTTTACATTAGAATGCTGCAAAAAAATTAAGCAAAATGTATTTTTAAATAAATAAAATATTATAAATTGGGTATTTATAATAAACATTAAAGCCTGAATTGTAGTTAAAAGTTCTTGTATCGGTTAATTTGCATAAGTTTAATAATATTAAGAATTGCATACTCCTAGGCTGACTGTTCACATTCATTCAGTAATATTAAAATTGTACAATGGACATCCATAAGTGAATACAATAAACATATATTAACACATTTGGGGATGATCTGTTAACCCTATAACGGGATGAGTGTTATGCGTTCATTTTGATGTTTGTAACATTTAAAAAATATAAATTATTATAAATTGAATTAAAGTTGTTTGAATGAATATAAGTTTTTCTGATTTTGATTTGTTGTACGAGAATGTAATATTTTGCAATAAATTGGATCCTTTTATGAAAAATTACTCTAAAGTAAAAAAAACTTCAATTACTGTTGGAATTTATACACGCATATATTAACTTTTATCACATCAACATATGAGATAAGTATAGAACGAATTTGAGACTAAGTCTTCTTAGTAGATCCTCTGATGTAGGTTATAATATGATCTAACATGCCCAGGATTAAGTTCTTGTAATCTAAACAAATTTGTTAAATATATTTTTTTTTTCAAAAATAGTTTTTTTCTTTGCTGTACATTGTTTCAATTTGAAAATATAGCGACAAAATATTTTGGAAAAGAAAAATAATCTTATACTGAACCGATGATTACATAATTTGCTAGACTAACTAAAAATTAAAACTAAAAAACTTTAGACGATCATCATCCAACCATCCGTTCGCCTCTCTTTTCTGGCAAAATAAGGCCTAGCAGAATGAAGAATACATTTCCAAATACTACACTCCCGATAAAGTCCAACCAATCAAAATAGGCTAATGTTGAGGTTTGGTATTCGTATCCTTTTGAAAAATCAATTTGTAAATCTAACCATCCAACAAAAACCACTGTTTTTCCTCCACTATATAAACATTCTTTCATATTACTCACCGGGGGCCATTTTTATTTAGTATGCAATTTCCTTTTCCGCTCTCAAAGCTTCTCCATCAAACACTGCACTATACCAGTTCTAATAACAACAATCATTCCCAACTCAACATAAAAGCAACAGTAACAACAACTACAAAAAAGGAGGAGGAAAATGACATTGGAAATATGACAGCATTTACTTATAGTTTGAACTTTGACAATCTCTCGTAGTCATTTGTTTTCGCATACAAGACCGAAAGCGAGCGAATGAACAAAAGAAAACGAAATACATACGACTAAAACGTATAAACTCTTTAAATTTTTATAACGTTTAGTAGTAACAGCAAAAGATAAACTCACATAGATTCAAAACATAATGATTCAGAAAAGAAAATACCCTGCAGTTCGTGGCAATTCTGGTTTGATCTATCATTACTATCAGTTTTCCAGTGAAAAAGGCTAAAATTTTTTTTTTTAAAAAAATAAAGTGAAGAATGACTCTTTTTTACTCTCTGCCTTTCACTACTCTAAATTAACGATTTACAAAATAACAACTGATATTTTCCCTGCTTTAAAGAGTAAATCAAGGCGATAAAAATTTGGAAACAAAATAGAAATAAATTGAATCCATTCAAAACTGCTGGAAAGGAATGAAGAAGAAAGTATACTAAGAAGACTGAATGAAGATTAATTTGTACAATTTATCTCAATATCTTTGTATACAACAGAGTGCTTGCTGGCCAAAGGAAAATTGTTCCTGATGTTGATGATTGTTGTTGCTGCTTGTCGATTGCTGTTGTCATTGTTGTTGTTGTTTATATATTTCTTAAACATACAACGTTCTAAACTAAACTGAACTAATGAATGGTTGTTTAACCAAGACAATATTCCAACAATAACAACTACAAACATTATGTTCCCAACGTACTGGTACAATTCAAATGCATCAATACTCGTAAATGACCCAAAAGTGCAAGAGCTGGGGAATACGAATTGAATTTTAATTTTTATTTTTTTTTGTAAAAAATAATAAGATATACAAAAGAAAAACTCAACCCAAGACAAAATACAGCTAAAGTTAAAGATGTTAAAGAAATGATTATACTTATATCTGTTGTTGTTATTATTGAAAGAAAATTGTTAGAAAAATGAAAGAGGAGAGATAGAAAAAAAAACAAACTAAACTAAATAATAAGGGAAAACATCTTGTTGATGTTGTTTTAAATTCAAGGAATGTACAATAAAATAAAGAATTTAATGGCAAAAATTAGAAATAATATATGAAAATAAATTTTTACTTTAGAATCAAAATATAAAGATAAGATAGAATGGATAATATGGCAAGGACAAGATGCCAACTAAAGTTAAGGGGAGTTTGGAGACGGAGGCAGGGAAAGTTGGATATCTTGTGGGTTTAAACATTAAATAAAATTTTGTTAATGAACTCAATCAAATTTACCTCTTTTCTTATAGATTAAGACATGTTCGATCATCCGTCGGTCCGTCGGTCTATACAACTGGCTGTTCGCATAAACCTTGTGCGTAAGATACAGGTAGCAATTTGAACCAAACGTGTTTTCGGCACAGAGACGAAGCCTATTAAAATTGTTTAAATTGATCTATTATTTCTCCTAACCCCCATACATCCAAACATCTCGATTTGGATCATAACTATGTCAAATGTACTACTATCTGTCCAAAACTCAGCACAACTATAGGAGCCTTTAATGTCTAAAATTGATTTATAGCCATTAGTAACGCAATAAAGGGAAAAATATATAATTTCTTCAAATATTATAGGGATCGGCCCAAGTTTAACTCTACCACCCATATTTTAGAATATTAGTTTTTCTTCTAAAAATTGTTTAAATACTTAAGAATTAAGGTAAATCATTTTTTAAAATATACTCAGGGTGTAAGGCCAAGCCTGACTTTTTAGAAAAAAGCTTTTAGTGAAAAAACTAACTTTTCAACAACATTTTTAATTAAATAAAAAACCGATTTACTTCTCCTCACTTACAACATTTTTTTTCAATCGAACTTTTTTATTTAGATAATTAAAATTATTAATCATTATAATTACAGAGCTACCAACTGGGTTTTTTTTTGAATATTTAGAACATATGTATGTTCTAAAAAAAACTCCTTTTTTGATTAAAACTTTATGTTCAAACAGAAAAACTTAATTTTTTTAACTCTAACATATTATAGAGTTTATTTGCATGTGGATTCTAAGTAATTAAACATTAAACGCTAAATTAAACTTCTATGAACGCTGTTGGTATTCCATGGTTAAAAACCACAATTTCTGAATTAATGCTCCAGTTTATGAATTAATCACTAAATTAAAAACCCAACGAATGGGTGCAAAAAAAAAATGAAAATTATTCAAACCACCATGAAAAGGCTTCATGTGGTCAAGCAGAAAAATATTTTTTTTTTAATTTTTAACGTACCATTTATAAACACTATTTGTTTTTGTTATTTTGGCTTTGGTTTTTAGTTGTTGTTGTTTTTTTTCTTTGGTTATTGTGGTAGTACAAATAAAAATTAGTAAAAACTCATAGAGTTTATCCATTAATGTCCCCACATTTTATGTTTAATCCTTTTTTGTTAAATATTTTGCTTGATATTACTTTTTTTACGACATACCAATTTTTATATTGTAAAGTTTCCAGCTTTATTTTCGACATTTTTAGGTTTAATTTTTTTAACAATTCTTAAAGAGAAAAATAATAATTTCAATGTGGGACAAATTAATTGTTTTACACACAAACATCTTTATAAAGGACTTTCTTTATATATCCTTTTTTTCAAAATAGGATTAACTATTAAAATGTGTTGCATGAAAAAGCAGGAGAATAAAATTATTAAGATAGACTTGTAACAAAATACATAATCCACAACATTGAACAGAGCCATGCTGTTGCTAGTATGTATATTCTTTTAACCAAAAATAAAGCAAAAATTGAAACAAAAACAAAATATAATAATGTGTGCAATACCGCAGATTGCCGCATCAGGCCAAAAGCAACAATACATTTACAACAAATTTTTCTTTCAAATGTGAATACAATTGCAAGTAATAAATCAAGAGCAGCAGCCAACAGCAGCATAACTTTAGTGACACAAAAATATAATACACACCATTGCACTCATACAAACACGTCTGCATACCTCACAAATATGTATGTATGTGTGTAATGCTTTGGGTGACTGATTACCCAGTAGTTTAGTAATATATCACTAACTTTTAAATAGTAATATATGACTTTTACTTTTAACTAGTTGTAATAAAAAAACTGTCTTTGTGGATCATAAAACAAAGTCAATTGACATTAAAAAGTCTCCAAGTACTCTAAAAAGTTCCATTGGAATTCGTATCTTAAACACACCGTAGTATCTTAATTTTTAGTAAAAGTTTCCCTACATCCTAGAACTGTTGGGAAGTATGTATACATATGTTTATATAGTTTGTTGTACAGAAAATTTTATGTTTATTTATATTTTTGTCCCGTTGTATGAGAATTACTGCATATGTACTTGTATTTCGTAGTACATGAACCATTCAAACGTATAAATTTCCCTAATATCCAGCCATAATATAGTGTATTTTCTCGATACGGTGTATTCACTTTGGTAATTTCTATAACAGGGAAACAATTGTTTCGATACAGTGGCTTAAAAGGGAACGAAAAAAGAAAACAAAGAAAAAATTGTGTATCTTGTTTTAGTTATTATTTAAAATATTAAAAAAAAAATTTTTCGCCAAAAAAAAGTTACAGGAACTTAAAACTTTCTTAAATAAAGGAAAATTTGTGAAAATTAAAAATATCGAAATTTTGTTAAAATTTCTTAACAAAGTATACGTTGTGAGAATTGCTAAAAAGCTGAAATCAAATATCTCGAAACTTGATTGAGATACGTATACTTGATATTTTTAATTTAATATTAAGTATACGTACTGCTGTTACTTTACTGTAAATATCAAGTACGTATACTTGATATTTTTAATTTAATGTAAAGTTGCTGTTTCTTTACTGTAATATCAAAATCTACCTATCTATCTATCTATCTATCTATCTATCTATCTATCTATCTATCTATCTATCTATCTATCTATCTATCTATCTATCTATCTATCTATCTATCTATCTATCTATCTATCTATCTATCTATCTATCTATCTATCTATCTATCTATCTATCTATCTATATATCTATCTATCTATCTATCTATCTATCTATCTATCTATCTATCTATCTATCTATCTATCTATCTATGTATCTATCTATCTATCTATCTATCTATCTATCTATCTATCTATCTATCTATCTAACCAACTACCCAACTACCCAACTACCCAACTACCCAACTTACTAACTATCTAATTAACAAAATAGCAAACCACTTTATGGAGGCGTATACTTGATATTTATATATCCTAACATGAAATATTAAGTATACGTACTACTGTTTCTTTACTAAACCGCCAAACAAATATTTCTAGTATTAATTACAGTGAATTCAATAGAATTAAAATCATAGCAATATTAAGAATTTTTAAATTTATTACAAAAATTATTTAAAATTAAGCATATTACTGTTTCCAAAGAAACATCTTCTATACACTGTGTAACGGCAGTAACACGTACATTTTGTTTCCTCATAATTCAACGAAAATATAGATGGAAAATTCCATTTTTCCAACGAAACAGGAAAATATGACAAAATACCAATACCCTATGATACATATGTATTCACAGTCATTCACAGTTTAAAATGAAAATCTTAAAAATCACTAGAAATCATGACATATCCAGTTTCTCGATTTCTAAAGAAAAGTTAAGCGAGCAAAAATTCAACTTAAATTAGCTTTCCCAGTATCAGCAATATATATTAAATATATAAAAACAATTTTTTAATATAAAATATTTCTTTAAATTTATTTCTATTTAGAAAATTTTTACTATGACTAAAGGAAAATCTTACTTTTCCACATAGCGTCCAAAATATGAATATTATTTTTGTTATAGAATTTAAGTGTTCTTTTCTTACAAGTAAAAAAAATAACAATAATATTTTTGAGTATCTTTTTGTTTTATGTCATAATTCTATAAAATAAAAATGAGAAGCAATCATGCGGAATGCCGGAGACTACCTATTAAAATGTATAAATGTAGTTTAAACGTTCACACAGATACAAATATACATATGGAAAGTACATATGATAGTCGATATAAATATAAATATGTATGTATATGTGAATAAACATATGTAACTGCAACTGTATTCTGTGTATATACTGCCATCATAAATCATTTGTTGCTGTTTTGTGCCTGATGCACTTTATGACATTTTAGTTTATTGTTGGTTGCCTACCAAATTCTACTACATCGAAAAATACCAACAAACACATCTATAAATATAAATAATGCAACAATACAAATTATTTTCTTTTTCATTTATATTGTACTTTGTTTTTTTTCAGAACGAAAAAAAAACATCATAAATAAATTTGCCTTCTTTTGTTAACATCAGCAGTAATCAAGACCAGCAGGAGCAACAAAAAATAGAAGAAAAAAATATAAATTGCCTTTATTATACAAATTCTAAGAACAAAAAAACAAATATAAAAATAAAAAAAAAACAAAAAAATTTATTGAATTTTAGCAATAATAAGCAAATTCATAATTTTTTATTTTCAAAATTTTTGTTGCTGTTGTTTTGTAGACATATTATAAATAAAATAAGGAAATAAATCTATTAAAAGGCAAGACTTAAAAGAAATTGTGAATGTTCAAGAAAACTTTCTTGGCAGTTATAATAAATAATGAGTGCAAGAAAAGAATTGAAATTCACATTCACAGAAGAAAAAAACTTTTCCTATAAAATACTTTTTAAAAGAGTTTTCGAAGAATAATTTATTTTTTTATACATATACTTTTTTAACTTTTCTACATACATACATTAATACATATACAAAAAGTTTCTTTTCAATTTCAGGTAATTTTCCGAAATGGTTAATTAAAACTACACCAAAGCACAAAGTAAATTTAAAAACTTTTAAAATTTCAAAATTTTAAAAACAATATATAATTTAAACTTAACGAAAATTTTCTACAATGTGACATTTTTTCAAAAGGAAAGTTCATGAAAATTTGTATATAAATAAAAGTTTTTCATAGTCTATAGTCTAGTCTATAGTCTAGTCTATAGTCTAGTCTATAGTCTAGTCTATAGTCTAGTCTATAGTCTAGTCTATAGTCTAGTCTATAGTCTAGTCTA
>NC_060952.1:97836201-97839855 GCF_022045245.1 Lucilia cuprina | reverse complement strand
ATTTAATAATTTCAGTACGCACTTTTTTCTGGTCACTCATTTTAAGCAGATTAACAAAAAAATTAATATAATTGACATTACACATAATAACTGACATGTTTTTCAAAGATAACTTGATCAAAAGAAAAATCAAATAATACTTTGGTTGAAAAATGTAATGAAAAACGTGTGTTAAGAATTTTTCGATCTCACTCCTTATATGCAAACCACTAAACTTATTAAAATGCACTATTTTTACTAATCTTTGTCCTTTGCTTTTTAGATTTTACAGCTAAAAGCAATAACAGCATTACCAACATTAACGATAGCAGTTACAATAACAACAGCAGAAACATCAAGAAAATCATCCCAAAACAAGAACATTAAAATCTCTATGTTCTACATGTGTTGTTTTTCGAATATTGACAAGTGCATCTTATAGCTTTTTGGACAAAATTTTCTATGACTAATGATAATAAGTCATTGTAAGACGAAGTCAAAGTTTGTTGTTATATAGCAAAATTCTGATATCCTAAGTGTTAATGCATGTATTTGTATGTTGAGTTTTTCAAAATATTTCTATGTCTATGTAAATTATTGTTAGTATCTACTTAAGCACTTATTTATGGGGAGAAATTTTCCAATGCCTTTTCAGTTAAAACACATCAATTTAGTTTCATGTTTTAAATTAAGCTGAAATTTTTCAATAATTGTTATTTCTTACGATTTTCTGCACCTAATTTATGCTAAGTTAAAATAAAATATTGAATGGCGAAATGAAATATAACAACAAACTTTACAATTTACTTTGTTGTGTTATAGCCATAATTTGCTGATTGTTTGAATTGTTTAATATTTTAGATTTCTTGTTTCAATCCAAGGTTAATAGTGTGCAGATTGATAGGAGAAAAAAATTAATGTGATTCTTGTGCTACTTAAATTTATATGAATAAAGAAACAATAGACCAAATCGTAGAGCACATAATAGATTAAACAGGACCATGAGTTATACTGTTGTTAAATCCATAGATCAGACAATAGGACAGAACATAGGCCATATTTTAAATCAGGCCATATGCCAGACCATAGACCAGAACATAGACACGACTATAGACCAGACCCTAGACCAGACCCTAGACCAGACCCTAGACCAGACCTTAGACCAGACCATAAACAAGACCATAGACCAGACCATAGACGAGACCATAGACAAGACCATAGACCAGACCATAGACCAAACCATAGACCAGACCATAGACCAAACCATAGACCAGACCATAGACCAGACCATAGACCAGACCATAGACCAGACCATAGACCAGACCATAGACCAGACCATAGACCAGACCATAGACCAGACCATAGACCAGACCATAGACCAGACCATAGACCAGACAATAGACCAGACCATAGAACAGACCATAGACCAGACCACAGACCAGACCATAGACCAGACAATAGACCAGACCATAGACCAGACAATAGACCAGACCATAGACCAGACCATAGACCAGACCATAGACCAGACCATAGACCAGACCATAGGCCAGACCAGATCAGATCAGACCAGATCAGAACATAGACCAGACCATATATCAGATAAAATAGAGTATGGACTAAACCTATACCAATCCATAGACCACAAACAAACATAAAATTTTTATCAATTTATTTCTTTTCCATGTTCTATGTGGCATTAAAATTTAACTAATAATAAGATTTATTAAAATTTTCTTCAATCACATATTATTTAAACAAATCTGCCTATGTCTACATTTTTGAATTTATATCACATTATTTAAAACTTTTTTTATTAAAACTTCTCTACATAAATACACAAGCAAACAACCATTTATTTGTTGTTGCTATTTTTTTGTTTCTTTTCAATTTAAGTACTTTAACACACTTAAGTCTAAGTACCCTGTGATTAAAAGTATTATTAAGTTTTAAAAAATTTTTGCTTAATTTAACCTAAAAAACATATTCAGTACTTAAGCAAATTTTGCACTCTCTATTTGTGTGTGTGTGTGTGTATGTATGTTTTTTGGGAGGTTATAAATCTAGAAAAGCATGAAATAAAATTGATGTAAAATTTGTTTATAGACACATTTACCATAACAACAACGACGAGTAGAAGGAGGTTTTTAAAATAAAGTAATATAAGTTTATATTTTTAGCAAAAATTTTATGTTAAATAAATTACGAGGTTTATAATTTTGGAAATATAAATTTAATGGGAATGAGACTTATCATATTATAAGTATGCTTTCTAACAGAGCTACAAAATGGGCACGAACATAATTAGTCTAGATTTTAAATGTATTTTTTTGTACCTCGACTTTTTTTGAGTTGGAGTCAAAGTCAAATTTAAAAAGAGAGTCCATATTCAAAGAGAATAGCCGCTAAATGTTCTTCTCAACAATTGAAGAAGATTTGCTTTACTTTCAGATTTTATATTTAATTACTACAAAAATCAATCTAATTGTGTCAAATAAATGAAAACATAAAAATTTCTTAAAAAGATTTCATTCTTAAATATTTAACAAACAATTCTTTTCACATTTCGTTAAGAAATCCGGATACATTAAACTCAAAACTAATATTGCAGCAATATTTTGTTTGGATTAATGAAACATTTAATTAATTAAATATTAATACGATTACTTAACAATCATGTTGGAAACAAATTAGTCACTTTAGAAATAGAGCTAAAAATAAATTACTTTAACAAAATAGAAGTGTATTAAATAGCAAATACACAATAAGTAGTTCGTTTTTTCATTAAGGCGATTATATATTTTGTATAATTTTTATTACATTTAAAAATAAATTTCAAAATCTTAGGATTAAATAAAATTGTTTTTAAATTATTATGCATTTTACAATTTAAAAAATTTTTTAAATTAAAAAAATGTTTACTGTTTCGAAACTTTACGCCAAAATAAAATATTTGTAAAATTAAAAAAAAAATGGAATAAAAATTTGTATTCAAAAAAAATTCCCCTAATGTTAACTTAAACCATTTAAATCCTTACTCGTATATTATTAATATTATTTACGTTTTTTTCTTTATTTTGTTTCATGAATTTCATTTGTATAATTAGACTATATATTGATTGTCTTTTATAATTTTATTCATAAAATATATGAACGAACCTGTAGTTGATAAATAATTCCTTTTAATTTTTCATTATTCTTTCTTTGTTTTGCATGACATTTGAGTTTTAGTTAATAGAACTAATAAAACAGTAATAAACTAAATGTGTTTAAGAGTAAAATTCTTAAGTACAGGTATTATTTCGAACGAAGGTCAAAACAACATATGTAAACCCAAATTATGGGTAGTAAGTTCATTGATACCGAAATTGATTTTTGCTTAGACATGTATTTAAAGACAAAAACTTGATGGAATTATAACAATAAAAGTTAATTTTGTCAAGAAAGGGTTATTTTTATAGAAAAGTTATTATTAAAAATGAAAAGGATACTTAAGCAGCTTTAGTAATAAGGTCAGACAGCTAGTTGTAAATATTAGAGCACGAACAAATTTAAAAGTATATAGTCTACTCTATAGTCTAGTCTATAGTCTAGTCTACAGTCTAGTCTATAGTCTAGTCTATAGTCTAGTCTATAGTCTAGTATATAGTCTAGTCTATAGTCTAGTCTATAGTCTAG
>NC_060952.1:97824855-97836101 GCF_022045245.1 Lucilia cuprina | reverse complement strand
AGAACTGAACTAGAACTGAACTAGAACTGAACTAGAACTGAACTAGAACTGCACTAGAATTGAACTAGAACTGAACTAGAACTGAACTTGAACTGAACTAGAACTGAATTGGACACCCACCATAAAGTGTACCAAGCTGCTTAGAATTACTTGTTGAAATAATCACATGGTCACATTTACATGACCGACTTAAAATTTTTACTTGTTTTAAATATTACATTCTATTATAAACATTTTAATGCAATTTTCTTTACATTTTCTAAAAAAATAATAATTAGGGTTAATTTTTTATTCTTTAAAATATTTTTGCTCTGCTGACAGCATGTAAACAAAACACTTTCGACTTTATTTGATGTATCTGTTATCATATGTAAAACCAGATTATACATAAACATTTTAGACATTTTCAAATTTTGTTGAAATATATACTTAATTTCTTTAACTAACTCCTGAGTTTTAATATATGTATATTAGAGAAAACTTTAGTAAAATTAAATTTCTCACAAAATTATTAATTTATGATCATATTAATTACAGCCTTTTATTAAAACTTTTCAGACAAAATTTTTCATTCACAACAGGAACTGGAAAAGAGCAAAAAAATCAAGTAAAAATTATTCGAAAAAATTAAACAAATTTTTGGCTTCCATATTTTTTAGCTGAAAAACAAACAAAAAAATCTACAAAACATTTGAATGCCGTTGGCACCTTAAAAACCAAACTTGTACTTTTAAAAGTCATTAGACTCTGACAAAAATATTAAATTAAAATTTGGCTTAGTATTTAATAATTTAAACATGCAGAATGTTGGCGCTGTAGATATATGTAACCACTTATTTAGGAGATTTTATAACAAAAGAAAGAACTTTTTAAACAAATAATTCCATATTTTTAACAAATTATAAAAGCACAAACAAAATAATATTGTACATATTGACCATTTTGTATTGTCAGTGTCAATTTAAAGACAAACAATGAAACGCACAACGTACATTGACATTATATATGTAAGAAAATCTAAAGAATACTTTTTTCCGAAAAACAATAAAAAAAAGTACACTAAAATAAAGTTCAGGCTGTCATTTACAATGATAAGAAAAAACTGTTGTACTCCATATAAAACACTTTATATGCCCATCTATATACATACATATGTGTATGTAAAAAAACCCATCACTTACATACACCAACACACACGCATACACCAACACACACGCATACACCAACACACACGCATACACCAACAACGCAACAACACTCTATCAAACTAAAAACGAATGGAAAGAGGGTGAATTAGTGAAGTATTTGTTCAGTACTTTAAAACTGAAAAAATCCATGACAACAAGAACGACAAGTTGAGATAAGTGGGCTCTGTGTCTCCGAACTCTCGGACAACAACAGGAACAGTGTAAGCTACAACAACAACAAGAGTAATAACAATAGCAACAGCAATAATTGTAAAAACCAATACAATCTCACAAAAAGGACAAAAAAATAGATGAATAAAAGCGATGTTTAGAAAATGTATAGATGAATGAATACTCTACTATTGCTTGTAAATATGTATGTTTGTAAGTATGTATGTATAACCAGCTATTGAAGTTGCGTGAAAGAAAGCGGGAGAAGAACGAAGGACATTGCAAATCAATCGTAATAAAAAATTCGAAAGCCATATTATTAGTTAAAATCTTAGAAGCAAATTGTACAAGTACTTTTTAGTTTTGTACTTAACTACAATACAAAGTTGTAATGCACAATCGTGCTAAAGGCAATCAAATTCAGATCACATTGCAAAAACAAACAAAAATAAGCAACAAAACCAATAATAATGTGAATAGAATATCTGTTGTGAGTCGACTAGACTAGACTATGACTAGACTATGACTAGACTATGACTAGACTATGACTAGACTATGACTAGACTATGACTAGACTATGACTAGACTATGACTAGACTATGACTTGACTATGACTAGACTATGACTAGACTATGACTAGACTATGACTAGACTATGACTAGACTATGTTCTTTATAAAAAAACAAAATTCTACATTTTCTACAATTTTCCTCGGCAAGCATTTTCCAACCGATTGTAGTGTTCCTTCTTATACCAATATATGTATAAATTGTATACTTTTTGAAGTGTATTACACAAAATAAATTTGAAATTTTCATTGTGTGTGTCTTCTCTAGGAAGGAAATTTCTCAGCATTACAATTGCAACAAGGATTATAATGAACAATAAAACAAGTGCCAACAAACAAAGTTTCAAATATAAAAAAATCTGAAACACCAAATGAAAAAGAATTTAAAGGACAAACGAAATTTGAAGTGTAGCACTTCAAACATCAAACTAAATGTTAAATTGAGCAAGTAGCAAAAAAACGAAATATTTTTAGAAAAAAGAATATGCAATAAAAAAAGAAGATATTTGCAAATATATTGAAGGCAAACATAAAGCACACACAAACTATAAAAAAACTTAATAAAAGTAAAAATAAAAATTAATATGAAAATTGTTAAAAATAGTAAATAAAAACTATTGCAGGATGTCAAACACGTTACACATACTAAATGACATAAAAGTTTTAAAATGTTAGAAGATGAAATGGATAAAATAAATACTCAAATTAAACTGTAAAAGTAAAACAAATACAAACACTTAAACGATGTTTTTTGTTCATATAAACAGACAGATAAACAAATAGCAAACATAAAAATAAAAAATACATCAAAAAATTCACTACGAATGACCTTCAGGGATAGGAAATATTGAAAACGGAAGTTTGTCATAAATACAAACATAACAATAGCAACAACAACATCAGTATTTTACAGTTCTATTCACTCAAAACACAAACATACATAATAATAGACGCACAGGCAAACATACACACACTTTTTTGTAGTTTTACACACTCTCTTTGGCTTTTCCATGTATTTATTCCCAGTTCCACTCAGTTTCATATTTCTATTGCTGACATTTCTCTACTTCCACTACCGGAAACTGTAAATAATACAGGATCCTTAAAATACACAATAAAACTACACTGCTGTTTTTTTTCTATTTCTGAATTTTTCATTTCTCTCCCGCTTTCCACTTAGATCCTTTTGTAATTTCTTGTTTTAGTGTATGTGTATGAATCAGAAGGGCTGAATGCATAAGTGTTGTTTGTATTGTATTTCAACAGTGTTTAAGGATGTTTAAAATTACTGAAATTTATAAATCAGTTAGTTTAATGTTAAAACTATTTTTTTTTTTCTAAAAGTTTTTTTTGGGTCATAGAAATTTTAACGAGCATGTCACATCAAGTTACAGTGTAATATATTTCAGGCTTGACTATTATTTACTGCGAAAAGAATTTGATTTTAGAAGTGTCAGTTTAAGATAAATATTTTATAAATTATGGACATTTTTAAGGTAAACAAAAATTATCTTTGAAAATCCAACTTAAAGAAAGAGCGATGTGGTCGAATTTAATGTATCCACTATTTCAATATATCAGAGCAAAACAAAAGTATAAAACTGTGCTTTTGGTATAAAAATGAGCTTTTTGTATAAAAACTTGTTTCAAATATGAAAATGGGTTTTTAGTATAAATATGTGCTTTAATTATAACATGTGCTTTTAGTATAAAAACGCCTTTTCAATATAAGAGTGTGTTTTTAGTATAAAAGTGTTTTTTAATGTAAAAAGTTGTTTTTAGTATAAAAATGGGTTTTTAGTGTGAAAACGTGTTTATAATATAAAAGGTGTTTTTTGTATGAAACTGGGTTTTTAGTAAAAAAATGTGCTTTTAGTTAAAAAAATGTGCTTTTAGTATAAAAATGCATTTTTAGTACAAAATGCGATTTTTGTATAAAAAATAAAAATTTTTAGTATAAAACTGAGTTTTTAGTAAAAAAATGTGCATTTAGTATAAAAATGTATTTTTAATACAAAATGCGTTTTTTTTTTTTTTTTTGTATAAAAAATAAAAATTTTAGTATAAAAACTAGCTTTTAGTATAAAAACGAGTTCTTAGTACAAAAACAAGTTTTAAGTATAAAAACGTATTTTTAGTATAGAAAAGTATTTTTAGTGTTTAATAACATGTTTATAGTATACAACGAGTTTTTAGTATATACACAATTTTTTAGTATACAAACGATTTTTTACTACAGAAAAGTATTTTTAGAGTTTAATAATGTGTTTTTAGTATAAAAATGTGTTTTTTAATATAAAAACGTGATTTTAGTATAAGAACGTGTTTTTAGTATTGAAACGAGTTTTAAGTATAAAA
This sequence comes from Lucilia cuprina, assembly GCF_022045245.1. Lineage (NCBI taxonomy): Eukaryota > Metazoa > Arthropoda > Insecta > Diptera > Calliphoridae > Lucilia > Lucilia cuprina. The sequence continues at coordinate 97,831,817 of NC_060952.1, read as the reverse complement.
ATGTGTTTTTAGTATATAAACGTGTTTTAGTATAAAAACGTGTTTTTAGTATAAAAACGTGTTTTTAGTATAAAAACGTGTTTTTAGTATAAAAACGTGTTTTTAGTATAAAAACGTGTTTTTAGTATAAAAACGTGTTTTTAGTATAAAAAGGTGTTTTTAGTATAAAAACGTGTTTTTAGTATAAAAACGAGTTTTTAGTAAAAAAACGTGTTTTTAGTATAAAAACGTGTTTTTAGTATAAAAACGTGTTTTTAGTATAAAAACGTGTTTTTATTATAAAAACCTGTTTTTAGTTTAAAAACGTGATTTTATTTTAAAAACGTGTTTTTATTATAAAAACGTGTTTTTAGTATAAAAACCTGTTTTTAGTATAAAAACCTTTTTTTAGTATAAAAACCTGTTTTTAGTATAAAAACCTGTTTTTAGTATAAAAACCTGTTTTTAGTATAAAAACATGTTTTTAGTATAAAAACCTGTTTTTAGTATAAAAACCTATTTTTAGTATAAAAACGTGTTTTTAGTATAACTTTTTTAGTATAAAAACGTGAAAAATTTATTTAGTATAAAAAGTGTTTAAGTGTTAAAGCTTCTTTTTAGTATAAAAAAATCGTTTTAAATTAAATCAATTCTTTTAAAGTATAAAAACACGTGTGTAATATTAAAACACGTGATTAGTATAAAAATCAGTTTTTTTTTATAAAAACATAATTTAAGTATAAAATCGTGTTTTATTATAAAAAATGTGATTTAAGTATAAAACTTGGTGTATGTATACAAATATAAAATAAAGGGCGTTTAATATAACACTTTTAAAAACCCATTTTTATTATGAGAAATACAACTCATTTCTTAATAAAAAACAACTTGGGTTTAACTAAAAAAAAAACTAAAACTTAATTCCTTTTCAACTGGTACTCTCTTCCATTCAATAACAATCTTTTAGAAAACATCATAAAAAACTAAAGAGAATACCACTACCAACATCATTAAATGGACAAAACTTATCACAAACTTTTACAACAATCGCCCAACTATCAATCTTGTTTCGTATTTATTTAATCATTTATATATTCTATCAGTCAATCGCTTATTGAGTCAATTTCTTTCTTGCCAGCAAACTTTTGCAAAAATTCATAAATATTTTGTAGTTTTCAAGTTGTGGAAAGAAAAAAATAAACAAACAATGAGTTCTATTAAAAAAAATAAATGATAAATAGCACAAGTAAAATCCATTAACCTTTCCTTTTTCTACTTTCTGCTTCAGCTTTATGTCTACTTTGCCATTTCCACATATTTTTGTTGTCGCAAGACTTGTTTATGTATTTTCGTTTTTTTTTTTTTTTTTTTGACTGGCTTAAAAAATTTTTATTTTCTTTTTGGTGCTAAAAATTATTTGTTGTCGAAAGTAGCAACAAAGTGAATGGAGAAATAAAAAAAGCACATAAACGATCCGACAAAAATTAAACGGAAGTGAAAAAGGATGCTGGCGAAATTATTATTGTGTTTGTTTTAAGCAATTGTATTTTGTTATATTTTTTCAAGGGATTTTTCTTTTTTGTTTAATTTTCCTCTATGAATTTTTGTGTCCTTTAAGGTGTTTTTTTTTCTAGCATTCAACTCTTCCTGTCAAAGCATTGTTTTCTTTTTTCTAGAAAATTTCAAATTTATGGGTTGCTTAGTTTCAATTACTTTTTTACGTTTCTTTTTTTCGACTTTTTTTACCTGTAATTTTTGTTTGTTCCTTACTTACGGGTTTCCACTTCATTTTGTCTTCTTTTACCCATATTGTCTACACAAAAATACCTCTAACCCTAAAGAAAAATAACAATACAGGACATTTTAAACCGAATTTCGGTTTTTTTTTGTTCTACACATCAAGTTTTTGTTAGCAGAAACAAAACTTTATCTCAACACGTGCTCGATTTCAAAAACAACTCTTTACTTATTACAAGATGAGGTGCAGAATGTTTTTTTTTTACAACCAAAGCTGGTCTAAGATCAACATAACAATTTCCATGAAACTGTGTAATGTGTATTAGTGTGGGATGTGTGTGTGTGTTTTTTTAAGTAGCGTGACAGTGGTTTCTAGCATTTTGGAGTGGTTTCATTGTGTAAGTTACTTTTCTTGTAATAAGACAATTACCAAAGTAACTTTGTCATTGAAATATTTTGCAATGCAACATATTAAGATTGTTGGTTGTACTGTCTAGGCTTTTATAAGATGAGTTACTGCTAGATTATCTTATTGTTGTAATGTTCATCTTCTTTTGTTAGTTTCTCCTGTTATTGCTCTATGCGTAAAGGCTTAATATCTCCAAAATGGATAATGTTTAAAAGCGTCAAATAGAGGGGTTTTCTGGTTAAATAACACAAAGTGGATTCACAGACAGGATGGCTAGCGGAGATTAAAGGATAACAGGGTAAATAAAAATTCAGTTACAAATTTTAGTATATAAAAACAAGTATAGTCTTAGTACAAAAATGGATATTCTAAAAGCAAGTTTTTATACTAAGACCTCGTTTTTATAGTAAAACAACGTGTTATTAGTAAGAACGACTTTTAGTACAAAACGTGTTTTAAAATAAAAACTTGAATTTAGAATAAAAACGTGTTTAAAGAATAAAAACGTATTTTGAGTATAAAAATGTGTTTTTAGTATAAAAGTGTATTTTTAGTATAAAAATGTATTTTTAGTATAAAAATGTGTTTTTAGTATAAAAATGTGTTTTTAGTATAAAAATGTGTTTTTAGTATAAAAATATGTTTTTAGTATAAAAATGTGTTTTTAGTATAAAAATATGTTTTTTTAGTATAAAAATATGTTTTTTTAGTATAAAAATATGTTTTTTTAGTATAAAAATGTGTTTTTAGTATAAAAATGCGTTTTTAGTATAAAAATGCGTTTTTAGTATAAAAACGTTGTTATTATATAAAAACGAGGTTTTAGTATAAAAACGTGTTTTTATTAAAAAAACTGTTTTTAGTATTAAAACCCATTTTTAGTATAAAAATTGTTTTTAGTTTAAAAACCAATTTTTAGTTCAAAAACCAATTTTTAGTATAAAAACCTGTTTTTAGTACAAAAACTTGTTTTAAGTATAAAAACCTGTTTTTAGTATAAAAACATGTTTTTAGTATAAAAGCGTGGTTTTAGTATAAAAGCGTGGTTTTAGTATAAAAATTGGTTTTTAGTATAAAAACGAGTTTTTAGTATAAAAAAAGGGTTTTTTAGTATAAAAACGGTTTTTTGTATAAAAATGTGTTTTTAGTATAAAAACGGTTTTTTGTATAAAAATGTGTTTTTAGTATAAAAACGGTTTTTTGTATAAAAATGTTAGTGTAAACGTGGTTTTAGTATAAAGACGTGGTTTTAGTATTAAAACTTACTTTTACTATAAAAATATGGTTTTAATATAAAAACTAAGTTTTAGTATAAAAGTGGATTTTCGGTGTAGAAAGGTATTTTAATGTTAAAATTACGTTTTTTTTTTTAATTTAAACATATTTTTGTTATAAAATAAGTTTTTAGTATAAAAAGTGTTTTTTTAGTATAAAAACTGTATAAAAGCTGATTTTACATGAAATCATAATTTAGGTAAACAAATAACACTTAAAATTGAATACCCTGTAAAATACCAACTGACAAAAAATCTAATTTTAGTAAAAAAATCCTGACGATTTTTTGTCTATTCTTTTAAGGATGCTTTAGAATATGTTTAAGCACAAAAAAGGGACGTTAGACTAATTTAAATATATGAAACATATTAAAGAATTCTTTAAGTTATACAATTTTTAGTTAAATGAAAAAAAAAAACTTTTAGAAGGTCAAATATAAAACAAAATATATAAAAAAGAAGAAAATATATGAACAATAACCTTTAAAGTAAAGGCTTATCTTAAAGCAACTTAAGTGCAAAGCAATAAAATAATTTTTAAGAAATTGATATCCGGAAGAGTAAAAAACTGTAAGTAATATTTTGCACAAAAGAAATATAAAACGCTAAAAGGTGTCAAGACTTTTACTATTTTTGTTGTTTTCAAAAATTTCCAGCTTTACTAAAAAAATATCCCTTTGTCTTCGTTGCTAAATCAACAATAAAATAATGAAAGTTACATATACTTTTTTTAAGGTAAAGTATATTATTTCCTTTATTTATAGAAGACAACAAACAATCATAGAAAATGAATATAAACCCAAATGTGTCATTTCAATTAACTCGATAATTTGAAACTAGACACAACAAATGAACACTTTAGTAAGTAGTTTTATTTACGGAAAACAACTTGAAGCAAACTTAACTGAAATCACATATAGTAAAATAAAATAAAACTAAACATGAAACTCTACTAAAGGGGAAAAAAACAGAAAAACTTTAAGCTGTTTCTGAAAAGGAAAATGAAAAAGTAGAAAAATATCCAGCAGAAAATCAACATTAATATGAAGTCAATAACTAAACACTACCAGCAAAACTAGCAATTTAGCCCTTCAATATAAAAATTCCCTTAAGATTTGTCATGAAATCCCCACCCAACCTCTTCATATCTTATTTGATCGAACAATAAATAAGTTGACTTGAATTATTGTCAATAATGGTTTGTTAAAATGAAACGAACTACAAAAACAGAAAAAAGGAAACATAAAGAAAAATAACTAAAACATCAATAAAATATGTCTGCCATAAAGTAGGGGCAGTAGCTAAAAAAATGTGTTTATCACTAGTCGTAAATACAAATTATATTTAATATTGGCTTGAAAACATTAGAAATGTCAACAAAGTGTAGAAACATAGAGAAATAAACAAAATCCCAACTACTATAAGTAGAATAAACTAGTAAAGAAAAACTTACGAAACAACTAAATAAAATAAAGAAAGAGAAATTACAGGCTACAAACAAGTAAAGGGAGCAACTTGTGTAGAGTTTTAAAGAACTAACTATGAACATTCGAAGAAAATTTTGAGGTTTTATATGGGTATGTATGGAGAATAATATGCTTTCATTGCTTATTAGACAAGTTAAAGAAAGGGCTATAAAAAAATTACAAACTTTTACATACTGTGTGGCCAAAACTGGCAGAGCAGAGTATACAAGATAGCGAAAGTAATATTACACCGAAAAAAAGGAATGTATTAAAAATACTTATAACAAAATTAAACTAGAACTAAACTAGAACTGAACTAGAACTGAACTAGAACTGAACTAGAACTGAACTAGAACTGAACTAGAACTGAACTAGAACTGAACTAGAACTGAACTAGAACTGAACTAGAACTGAACTAGAACTGAACTAGAACTGAACTAGAACTGAACTAGAACTGAACTAGAACTGAACTAGAACTGAACTAGAACTGAACTAGAACTGAACTAGAACTAAATTAGAACTAAACTAGAACTGAACAAGAACTAGAAATTGTTATTTAATAATAAAATCGTGATTTTATACTTACATGATTTTAATATTAATTAATTTACACTATATTTTAGATTTTTAATAAAATGTGATTTTATACTTAAACTGTGATTTTGTACTAAAACCTTGATATTATACCAAGATCTTAATTTAATACTTAAATCCTATTTTATTAACGATCCTTGTATATAATCGTTATATTATATCAAAATCGTAATTTTAAAGTTAAATCACAAACAAATCAAAATTCTTAGTACAGATTTCTTCTAAATTGTGTTCTTTTAAATAATATTTTTTTCTGTTGGTGTAATTTTAACACTTCCTCTCATAAACATTCGCACATATCTATATTTGAACTCATCTTAAAGTTAGTTTGACTTGAGCAAGTGTATAAAAAATAGAAGGAAAAACAACGCAGCTAAAGAATGGAATGTATAAAACTTTTGTTCACTGATAAACTTCGAAATACTTGCATTTTGATTAAAAAGAATGTAGAAAAGTTGGCGAAACAAATGTTGGCAAAACAATAGTATGTATGAGAGTGCGTATGTGTATGAGCAATTTTTCTTTAAATCCTTCTGCCTGCTAAAGTCCCACCACTCTTTCTTCATACAACAAATAATCTTTTTATACAAAAGATGTATGAATTCGTATTTTCTAGGTCTTACGCTACAACTTTTCAAATTGAAAAATTGAGATTTTTGTTAAGAAGACAAAATCGGAAGAAAGCAAAAAACACAGAAAATTTGTAGAAGCAGAAACAGATCGAAATGAAAATGTATATTTTTTTGTATCTAGAACATGAAAATGCATGTACAAACCAAGATAAAACTTTGTGAAAGAGGTAAAAAGTAAAATATTTGCTCATACACAGAAATAATGCCAGAGAAAAGAGATTAAAAAGTAAAGTGAATTTATTTTATGACTAAGTGTATGTATTGGTGTTAGAGTGTTAGTAGTTGTTTGTCAAAAACTTTTAAATTGTATTGACTGTATGACAGTTTCGGTATTCATTTTTCACATTGTTATAAAAAAAATAAATATTTTTAGGTAAAATAGAAACGCAAATGCACTCCCTAGAGGTTAGGGACACCTAACCTACCTTCATCATAATGTTGAACTTTTCGTTGCAATCTTTTTTTGTAATCATTTGTCTTATATTTGTGTATATTTTTAGTTTTTGTTTCAATATATTTTATTCTCTAGTTTTGCATTTATATAGCCAAAAGAAAACAAAATCAAGCTTTTAACTTCTTTCGTTACAATTTTGTTCTATTGCGTGTTTGTACAACTATAGACTCTAAAGGCAATTTGTTGCAAATTGAAAATTGCATCATATAAAACAAAAACTAGCAACAATATGTATAAAATTTAAATTCAGTTTAACCGAATTTCAGAGCCATTATTAATAAAGTTTTACTTTTGAAAAATATACTAATTTAGAACTGAACCGGAACTGAACTAGAACTGAACTAGAACTGAACTAGAACTGAACTAGAACTGAACTAGAACTGAACTAGAACTGAACTAGAACTGAACTAGAACTGA
>NC_060952.1:97819678-97824755 GCF_022045245.1 Lucilia cuprina | reverse complement strand
AGTCATAGTCTAGTCATAGTCTAGTCATAGTCTAGTCATAGGCTAGTCATAGTCTAGTCATAGTCTAGTCATAGTCTAGTCATAGTCTAGTCATAGTCTAGTCATAGTTTTTATACATATCTACAAAATAGAAAAATTATTAAAAAAATTATTCAAAAATTTATTGAAATTACTTTAAAATTGAAAAAATTTAACTTATAAATTAGTAATTAAAATCAATATTAAAAGAAAAATCTATTATGATTTTAAATAAACACAAAAGCTATTTATAGAATAACAATTTCACAAATGTTATTCTTTTCCAAGTTTATTATTAAATATTAAAAGTATTATTGTAGTCATTTTGTTTGCTTTAGTTCTTCTCTAATAATAGTTTTATAAATTTAATTTTCTATACTAAACAAGTGTTATTATTATTGTGCATATATTAGGGATTAAAGGATCAAAATAATACAATCGTTTATTTCTATTGTGACGTTGTTATCATTGCACACAGGCCAATATTTAATTCTGATCAAAAATGTTTTTTAAAAAAGTGACAAATTTAAGAATATTTTTTGTGTAACATATCTTTATGAAAAATTATACAGTCATAGCGCTTCAAAATATAATCATAATTCAATAAGATGTATGAAGGCAATCGTTTTGAGAATCCCTTTTAGATGATAATAATATTTGTATGGCCCTGTGTGCATTGTTTTATATTGTTCTTTGTTATTTCATTCGTTTGTGCCTTAGTTTTTGCTGAATAGTGGTTCGGATAAATAGTTTGTCATTATTTATTAAGAATATATAATACTTAAAATATATTAGTGTTTATTTTGTATATTGTATTTTGTATATGTGTATTTGTAAATATATTTATTGTATGTGTGAATGTGGTGTTTAAACACTACATAAGTAGATTTAAATAGTTGTTAAAGCTTTTGTTTTAATATTTAAATAAACAGTAAAAAGATAAAAAAAGAAACACAATAAATCTAAAAATAACAAAGACTTTATTTAATGTAAAAAAGGTCGAAGAAATAATACATTCGTAATTTTTTAAAACAAAAATTTACAGAATGAAATATAGGAAATTATACTATGATTGGGAACTAGAACTGAGCTAGAACTAAATTAGAAATGTACTTTAAACCGAACTGAATTTAAAGAAAAATTTTATTATTATTTTTTTTATATTTTTAAATTATAAATTATTCAAACTGATGTAAAATCGGACATTTTCTTTGCCCCTAGAAAATAAACATTCACACATAAGTAATATGTATTTATTTACATACATACATTTGTAAATTGCAAGAAAAAAACAATTAAAAAATCTACAAACATATTTTATAAAACTATGCATATATGCATTTTTGTATTGTATTTTCTGTGTTTATGTATACAAAAACTGACGTAATTCTCCCTGCTTTCTCCTCTCTTCCTCTTTTGCCCACCTCTACACTTTATCAAACACTTGGCTACAATAACTTTTCAAATGGGATTTCCTTTTGTATTTTGAACAAAAACAAAATAAAACAATTTTTTTGAAAAGCATTCATTCAATTGGTTTCCTCTTTTTAACGGTCATAAGGTACAACAAACAAGTAAAATATACTACAACATATTCACTCATTCGTTTAGAAAAGAGATGAAAAGGAGATTACACTAGCAAGGTAGACAAGTGAGAGGATAATAGAAACAAATAGAAAAAACAACAACAAAGATGCCTGATGATGATATACTTAACCTTTTGCATTCTTTTATCAATTGATGATATGAGTAGTAATGAATGGGTCTATGTACGTTTAAGTAGAATTTTAACAACAGATGAGTATGAATCGGAATGTTCAAACATACATATATAAACTTATGTGTATGAATAAAGAAATTTATAGTTTATTGCATCCTAGTCAGAGTGTGAGTCTGTCTGTTCAATAGTTTAAAAGGTTAAGAATATTGTTGTTTGATGTTATAAAAAGACATTCCAATGTTATAGAAATATTTTACTACTATGTCTGTTCACTCGTGTATGCATTTGTGTCTAGTGCCCTTTGCTAAAGGTTTTAAAGGGTTTATGTTTCTGCTGAATGTCTGTTGATTATTAAACTTTAACCTCAAATGAAAATTTAAGTTTTTACTGTTATAAGTGTGGGACTATCAGCTAGGAATATACAAAATTTTAAATAAATTACTATTTTTAAAAATGTCCTGTACAAATTCAGTTCAACTAGAACTGAACTAGAACTGAACTAGAACTGAACTAGAACTGAACTAGAACTGAACTAGAACTGAACTAGAACTGAACTAGAACTGAACTAGAACTGAACTAGAACTGAACTAGAACTGAACTAGAACTGAACTAGAACTGAACTAGAACTGAACTAGAACTGAACTAGAACTGAACTAGAACTGAACTAGAACTGAACTAGAACTGAACTAGAATTGAACTAGAATTGAACTAGAACTGAACTAGAACTTTAACATATACCAGCTTCTGTAGGGCTCAATCTTTTTAACAGATAAAAAATGTAAAAATAAACTTAAACATCAAATTGTTAGTTTAATCCCATTTCAAGGTAGATATTTAAAAAACGGTTCAACTAAAGGTTCCTTGAAAGTATATTTGTGTACGAAATATATTTTGAATACTTGTAGTTGTAAAAGTATTTGCATTTTTAAACATATTGTAGCTTTTAACATTTTACTACATTTTGTATTCATAAAAGTATTGCATTGTTTTATTTTAAAATACTCATGTAAATAGATTGTTTGAAAAATTGATGTTAGACGCGGAATAAAATTTATTGGCAAATGCCATTAAAAAAATCGAGATCAAGAGATATGTTTTTTTATTTTTTTTTTAAACATTAGAAGAACTTGAAGCAATAACTATAAATAATAAACCGTATCTATAGTGCATCCTATAAAGCATTGCGTTAAAACCACTTGCAACACAAAAGACGCAATCATTTAGCAACGTATTTTATAGTACAAGTTTCTTAGAAACACTGTGAACTTTATACTATTTTACAATCTAAGTAAATCCTTTCAGTCACTAAACATGTTTAACTTTTCAACATTTAATTTTCAAAATAATTACAAACTTTGCACCTTAAACTAAATCTGCTGGAAAATTACAAACTAAAACTATTTCTAACAAGAATAAAAAAGAAATATACTTTATACCTTTTTGGAATAAAGACAAAAAACAATGAAAACTATTATTAATGCAGCATAAATTTCTGTATTTTAAAGCTTCTAATTTTTCTTGTGTTAAAACAAATTGTACCAAAATAAGTTGAAGTCTTTTTTATTTTTTCTTTTTTATTTTATGTATAGAGTTTGTGCAAGTCCGTATATAATTCTGGCACATATGAGACGGCACAAAAACTTACATTAAATTTTTTTATTTCCATATATAATTTTTTTGGAATAATAATTCACAATCTCATACAATTGCTTAAGCACACATTTAACTGAGAACACAGTATATGTGTTTCCATTTAAGTCACAGAAATGGAAATGAACACGAATTGAACTTTAAGTTCAGAACTTAAAACAGACCAAGAATAAAAATAGAATAGAAGTAGAACAGAACTATAATAAAACTAAAAAAGGACTAGAACAAAACTAAAACAACACTAGAACAGAACTAGAACAGAACTAGAACAGAATTAGAACAGAACTAGAACAGAACTAGAACAGAACTAGAACAGAACTAGAACAGAACTAGAACAGAACTAGAACAGAACTAGAACAGAACTAGAACAGAACTAGAACAGAACTAGAACAGAACTAGAACAGAACTAGGACAGAACTAGAACAGAACTAGAACAGAACTAGAACAGAATTAGAACAGAACTAGAACAGAACTAGAACAGAACTACGATGACTTAACTTAAAATCTTACAACATAAGTTAAAATTAGTTACATTAGTATTTTTGTTTCCTGTAATTTGAGCCTTTCTAATACTCACATGTAGCATGAAATGGAGTGTGGAGAAAAAATCTTTTAAACTTTTTATTTCTCCTGGGCAACAAATAAAATTGCAGGGTTTTCTCACTATGCAGTGCATCAGTTTTGGGAAACATATATACATACACACACTCTTGCATACTTACACAGGTAAGACAAAAATTTAGTCATGAGCACTATTCACAAATTCGATTCTTAAACGATACAATTCTGTTTTAAATTCTTTAAAAAAAAGAATTTGCAGCGCATTTATTAAAGTACTCTGTGTGTCGTTACTCAACATAAAAGTTTAATTGTAATATAAGGCATGTTGCCCATCACTGACCCATACAAACAAATACCTGCTCACATTTATATGAAATATCCACTGCAAACTCACAAAATAAATATGATGAAATATAAACCGAAAAGAAAACAAAACTAACTTGTACATAAATACATAATACATCTTGCAACCATTAAACTAAAGTACAGACACACTTATACTTGCATAGATTTAAAAATTATTAAACTGAAATAAAAAAGAAATAAAATTAGAATTTGTGAAGAATAGGATTGAATTGAATAGAAGAACACTTAACTTAACCTTGTTAAGTCAAGGTAAGATTCATAAGATGGAATAAGCTCATCACCTAGTATTTTCTTAAAATACCGGTTGTCAATGAATTTGAAGAAAATCTTTTTACGGCCAAGTTGCATTTCAAGTGGATTTAATATCTTTTACCGTTTTGTTGCATAAATGTTTTTGTTATCTAACAATTCGTTTCTATATTGTGCAAATCTGTTGAGGAAGGTTTATATTATAAGCATATGTGTTTAAAAATTTATTTTAAAGTAATTGGTTTTAAAGACAAACCCTATAGCATTTGCTAGGAATAACTATTTGGTAAGCTTTGTAAAGATTTGATTTGGGTAAACTGAAAAATGTCAGTACTAGCTCTTTTCATATCAGTACGGAGAAAGTAAAAGTAATTATTGCACTTTAAGGTTAATTAGTTAAATACGTAGTCTAGTCATAGTCTAGTCATAGTGTAGTCATAGTCTAGTCATAGTCTAGTCATAGTCTAGTCATAGTCTAGTCATAGTCTAGTCATAGTCTAGTCATAGTCTAGT
>NC_060952.1:97813194-97819578 GCF_022045245.1 Lucilia cuprina | reverse complement strand
CTAGACTATAGACTAGACTATAGACTAGACTATAGACTAGACTATAGACTACACTATAGACTACACTATAGACTAGACTATAGACTAGACTATAGACTACACTATAGAATAGACTATAGACTAGATATAGACTATACTACTGGCTACATACTAGTCTATGCAAATGTGTTGTTTATAAAAAAAATTATATATTATTGTAAAATTTGTGTAAAATGTTTTTATTTACAACAAAAATTCACTAAAATATAATAAATTTGACTTTTTGTTGTTATGTGAATAAGTACATCTATAGCTAAATCTGTGTTTGTATGAATAACTAATTGTATGGTGTTGTTGCCACCAACTCATTGTATTGGTAGTGTGTTAATTTCAATTCACATGCTAGAATTAGTTTAATGTGTTTGTGTGTGTATGTGGTCTGTATATGAGGCATAAATATTAGATGTAGTATTTGTTTGAATGTTTGTTACACTATGCTTGTGTGTATGTGTCTGTATTAAGTTTATAAATTTCACATAATGTTTATAATTGTATGTACATGTTGATTAGTTACAATTTTCCAATATCAAGTGGTATTAAAATAGTTTTTTTTTGTTTATACGTTTCATTTTATTCATTATTGCCCTGTTTTGTTGCTGTTTAATTCTAATTTTAATTCATTGTTCTTTAGTCTCGTACAATTGTTAATGCTGTTAGTATTGACACAATGTGTAACGCTTTGTTGTTTGAATGTCCTTTTAACCGTCTGTCCCTTCATCGATTGTGCAACCAACCAACACGTACTCATATATGTCACATATTTAACAGCAGTCATTCATTCGTTCGTTCAGGTCAATCAATTCAATCATGTATGCATGCATGCCTGCTGCATGATGACTGTCTGTGTTTTACATACAATTGCTACTGCTGTAGCAGCCGCCGTTGATGTTGTATACGTTTGACAATTTTGTATAAATTCAACAACAAAATGAAAATGTTAAATAAATAGCTGTTTTTGAATTGTTGGATGTTGTGATATGACAATGTATAGTAGTTGTAGCTGCACATTGAAATGACTAATGGATGTTGATTGTTTGTTGTTGTTCGAGTTTTTTGTTGGTCCTTTTTTGTTGTTTAGGGTTTTTTTCATTTGTCTTATGGATTTTTAAATATTAAATTTATTTAAATTTAAAAACCAATCACAAAATTATAAAATAACTAACTAACTAACTAAATACCTTCAGAGCGTATGATTGTGTTCAGGACTGATAACACTAAAGGACCTTTATACAACCACAATTTACGTATAAAGACGAAGTAAAATTAAGTTCCATTTGTATGGATCCTTCATTTTTTGGTTCCCTTTTTTAAATATTGTGCGGTTGACGCTGGTGGTAGTGCTTTTGTAAGTTGTTTTCGTGTCAAGAATTTAAAAGATTTTCAAAATTGTTTCAATGGCCACTTATTTCAAAAAAATTCATAATTATGCTAGTTTTAGGCAAACCTCTCTTTCACCCGTAATTTACCCTGTTTAAATACATAAAACTACTTGCATGTTTAAACATATTGTTCTCACCAAGACTTATTATTTATATATTTTTATTGTTGTTTTTGTAAATAAAGAAAAAAAGTATAAATTATTTATATTTTTGTTAAAATCTTTCTAACATTAACAGATGCGTCGTTTACTGGTGAAAATTTTAATTGTTGTTATGGGTCATGAGGTCGTCTGGAAACTTTACTTTAAATGTCTATTTAATGGCTTAAAAACGTATTGTATTTAGTTTCTTGTGCCCAAGACTAGCAAAACGAGCTGTTGGAGAATATGTAACATTTTCAGTTTTTTTGTTGTTTTTTAATAACATTTTATTAGAAAAAGTTTAGTAAATTTTTATTTTATTGCTGGTGTGTTAGGAAAAAGTTCTTTTTTGAACTGATGTTATTCAAGTTTTCAATTGTAGTTAGTTTTTGTTTAAGAGACTCTTTGGAGAATATTATTTTGTATATGTGTGTGTGTGCGTTTTCTTTTTGTTTTACTCAACATTGTAATTTACAGGACATAGACTTTAGTTTTGGGATAAAGTTAAGAAAAGTGTGTCGTATTATATAAAAGACTCTAAAATTTTAATATACAACTAAAACTTTAGTGTAGAAGTTTTTTTTTTTTTTGTTATGAAGTTATATATATGTAAGTTAATAAAAGGCCCTCTTATAATCTTCAAAAAGGAATTTGGCAGATATCCTTTTTTAATATTGTATTACACGCTTCTGTTGTTATGTCTTGAATTTTTAATTTTTATTTCATTTACTTGTATTCATGGTTTTGCGGCCATTGCATTCCGACAATTGTTTACGCCATGTTTAAGTTACAGAACGCAATATTTACATCAACAACAACCAAAACGCAACTATAGCAATAGCAACAAAATTAACATGACAATGAGCTTACGGTAATTTGAGACCCTCTACAAAAATGTTGCCAGTTTAGTTTAATGCAATTCAAAATGTTAAATGGAATTGAAGTGAATGGAATGAAATGAAATAAACTAAGCATACATGTAACAAACATGCACACATACAAACATACATACATATATAAATTGCAATTGAGGATGTATGTAGAGCAATGGAAATTAAATAAAAAATAGCTTAAGTATGTTACATTACAACAATACCACTACTAGACTAATTATACAGTTGCTGTTCATCTCTGTAAGCCCCTTGTCTTGCAACGATAAAAGTTGTTGTTAAATTACCATGTATGTGTGTATAATTTTGTTGGGGGTTAAAGCAGGTTGTAAATTTTGTCTGTTTCAACATGTGTGTGTGTGTGTTTGGTTAGGTTTTTGGGATGAATTGTAAATTCTGTTTTAAACATGTAATGATGGTTTGTTTAAAATGTTAATGTATGAAAGTCATTTAAAAACTTAATAGAGAAAAGAGTTAAATAACTGCAAAATAAATTTTTCAAAGGCATGTCTATTTAAATGTGGAATTAGTGAGAAAGAAAATTAATGGGTTTAGTTTTAAAAGGATTAAGAGACATATTTTCTAAATAGTGTACCACAACACTTAGAGTAATGAAGAAAAAAAAAACATATTATAACAATAGAACAAGAACCGATTATAATAAAACAAAAACTTTAAAGGGATTATGGATATTAGAGAATTAAATATAATAGGTATAATTATTACATATTATAACTTTGTTAATAATATTTCCAGAAATATTATGATAATTTTGTTTATTTGCCAATATTTTCATACTTTTTTTAAATGTTATGGTGCGTATGATTAATATTAATTAATCACGTGAATTAATACGAGGGAAGGTAATATTTTAAAGCTATTTTAAAAACAAACCAGTAATAATTTTATAGTCAGCTGTACTGAATCTTATAAACACTTTACCATAGATTATTAAAAGAAGAGTCAGTAAATGCTTATTACAAAAAAAATAAAAAAACTGTTGAAAAACGAAAAATTACCAAAATCTTTGCCTTTTAATCTTTTAGGACTGTGCGTTTTTAATTTTATGTTTCTAAGATTTTAAAAGAACCAATTGAAGAATAAAAAACAACAGCAACATTAACAAGTCTTCTGGATCAGATGGCATACCGACACTTGTCTGGAAGTACCGCAAGACTCCGTTCTTTCCCTTACCCTATTTCATATCTCTATAAATGACCTTCTATGTCAAACTTCCAACTTTATCTACTCTTTTGCGGTTGACAGCAGTATCTGCCATTCTTAGCCATTCAATCATAGGCCAAGCTCTCTAGAGATTGAGGCAATGAGGCGCAATATGAATGAATCGTTTAATCACAACATGATAAAAATCTTTGAATGGGGTCGTGTAAACAGAGTCGATCTTAAAGCCCGTAAGACTCAGTGTTATTTTCTTCAACACATAAACGCTTGGCAGAAATTGTTGTTCCATCTATAAAGAATATATGGGTGGTGTAAATATTAAGGAATCAGAAACTCTTGATGTTCTGGGCATGAAAATTCAGTGCGATGTCCGCTGGACTAAACACATTTTTCAAGTGTCGAAAGAAGTATTCACTCCATCTTATCCTCTTACTATTTGCACCACTTACAACTCTTATGTATGGGCCAGATCATCGAAGTCTATTTTGGAGCTACTTATCGGTGACAGTAGGGTATCCAACTCTATTGATTCACTGAAGCACCGACGCAACGTGGGGTGTATTTCACTATTCTATCGATACTACAATGGAATGTGTTCCTTTGAAAGTAAGGAACTTGTTCCCGATACTCGTATATTCTTACGTAACACACATCTATATTCAAAAACACACCCATTTGTCTTTCTTCAAGAACACACCGATTTGTGATAGATTGGCCAATGGACCGCACAACACATTAAAAGGAAAATTCATTCTTTAGCCGTACTGTTCGTATGTGAAATAAATTTCCTGCAGAGGTATTCCCTGTCACTTTCGATATAAGAAGATTTAAACCAAATGTCCACAAACACTACTCTAAGTATTTAGAAAGAAGTGGTTGAGATGATTTATACTCTATACCGTCCGATTCATATGTGTATCGTTTGATGTGAAATCTCAATATCTTATTTTTCAATGTTTTATTTGAACACTCTACACAGAGTATAATTAATATTAGTTAAGGTCACTGAAATTTTATATTTCAGGTAATTATAAAATAATTTTTAAAACTAATTAAATTCTTAAAGATTTACAAAGAAAAGTTCTTTGTTTCTTAAATTTATTGCCATTAAAATAGTATTTTTTCATATTACCTCCAGAGGAAAATTCATAAATCATAAGTAGAATCGTGTGGGTTTTAAGATTATAGTTAAACAGTGCGTATGATTTATATTATTATGAAGTTATTACAGTCTAATACACAAAATAACATAAATATGTATAAATGGAAAATGACAAGCTATTTTCAAGTGATTATGGAAGTTTTTAAACATTTTATTTAAATGTTAATAAAAATATAAAGCAGGCGTATGATTGATATTAATATGAAAGATTTTACATTAAGAGAAGGTAATGTGTATATTGTAAAGAATTCTAAATTATTTCTTATCAAGAATTTGTCCAATAAAATGTTTCTTCGAATTGTAATGAATTTGCAAGTATTATAACAAACAAATGATTAAATCTACAGTACGTATGATTAATATTATTTATTTATATATTTATTCAATCAATTATAATATTTCTGTTATTTCTTTTAAATTAATTTTACAAGTAAATAAATAAAGCTAATTAACTACAATAAAGAAATTTATTTAATCACATCAAACATTTAATAATTAAATAAGAATTACATTTCAAAAAATTTATTTTTTTCTTTTGATGAAAGACGTACTAACTCGCATTATATAACATTTTCTTTATTTCCACAGTAACAGTTTAAATAAATTCTTTATATAAATTTTAACATGTTGCATTTAAAAACATATTTTGTTAAACCCTCCTCTCATATTCAAATTGCCAAATACACAATTTTATCTATGTTCATATATGCAAAGCAATAACTATTTTCCTTAACTGTACAAACATATTATTTTCACATTCTATTGTTATTATTTCCACTTGTTTCTTGTATTTCCTATTTGAAAATATTACTGCATTTGATATCAAAATGCTTTTCATTTCCGAAAAATTCTCTAATAATCAAATATGCTAGTAATAAGAAAACATGATCGTTCCTGCAACATACTTATTTGTTGCAATAAATGTTTTCATTGTTGTTGTTGTTATTACTGTTCAATTGTCAATATTGTTGCATTGAAATAAAAAAAGTTTTCATACTTATTCTCTATGCAAGTTATTTGTAAAAATTGTTGCATATTTTTCGGAAATTTCAACACTTATTTCTTAGAAAATATCTCAACATTTTGTTATATGCAATATTATGTTTTTATGTTTATTTTCATCAATTTTTAGATCTCTGTTATTGTTGTTAAAATAGTTTTCTTTTGTGAATTTAAATATTATGTTTTGATGTTGAAAAACTGTTATTTTTAAGAGTATGACAATAAGGATTACGTTATTTGTGTTGGGGGAAGGGGAGTTTAAAAAATAAATTGCAAACAATTTTTGTTAAGAGGATAAAATTTTTTATATATTTAGATTGATTTTAAAATATTAAGTTTAATTTAATTTTGAGTAATTTTAATTTAATTTTAATCTATTTACATATTGAACTAGAATAATTATATCATTTGATTATTTGGATTTCATATGTAAACGATGAAAAATGTAGTTCGTTCTAGTTCAGTTCAAGATCAGTTCTAGATCTGTTCTAGTTCAGTTCTAGTTCAGTTCTAGTTCAGTTCTAGTTCAGTTCTAGTTTAGTTCTAGTTCAGTTCTAGTTCAGTTCTAGTTCAGTTCTAGTTCAGTTCTA
>NC_060952.1:97810842-97813094 GCF_022045245.1 Lucilia cuprina | reverse complement strand
AACTGAACTAGAACTGAACTAGAACTGAATTAGAACTGAACTAGAACTGAACTAGAACTGAACTAGAACTGAACTAGAACTGAACTAGATCTGAACTAGAACTGAACTGAACTAGCTATAGCTTAAAATGTACAGAACTAAGCTAGAAATGAACTGAATAAAGGAACTGTCTACTAGACGACAAACAAGTTTTTTATGAATATTTTAAAAAAATTAAAAACAAATTATCTCCTCTTCATTCACATTTCTTTGAGGAAAATTCAATTTTAAAAGTATTTTAAGAAAAAAAACAGCTTAAGTTTTCATTTCATGTTGTGGCTTTAAAAACTGTAAGCAAACTGGCTATTTTGCTAAGAAATTTATATGAATGAAAGAAAAAGGATTTAGTGAACACACACAATTACTGACTTATAAACAAAAATGAATGTGTAGAAGAGGAAAGGATAATACTTATTACATTTTCGTTTTTGCCTTTTTATTATTGAATTAATGTTTATACTAAAATGCACATGTGAGTATTTACAGTGAAGATGAAATAAATAGAAAAGCTTTAACAAACATGTAAATATTTGTTTCTATATTCTTAAAATTTTTAACGCTTTTGGCTTTTACTCAGCAAGTTTTGTTTATTAAAATAAAGTTGTTTCTGATTTCTAATTATATTTTAAATTTCCATTTAAATTTATTAAAGCAAAAAATAATGATGAAAGAAATAAAGTTTTTAAAGCAGATAAATACATTTTTCAAAATTTAAGAAAATGTTTACTGGAAAATTATTAAATCTGATTTAAATAAATAGTGCTAGTTTTGCAACTCCAGTTGTATAAGTATATACGTTTCTGTGTTTATGTTAATAAATACCGCATAAATTATGGAGTCGCTTTAGTTCCTTTTTTGCACTCCTTCCTTTTTTCGCATTGTGGCACACACTGTTCATATATGAAATACAAATTCTTACCATAATATTAGCATATCCCTATTACTTTTACTGAAAATGAAATTTTCGTACTTATATACACATACAAGCATTATAATATATGTATGTCTATAACTAAACTCATACATATAAAACAAAACTATATCTTGTATATGAATTTTTACTTTATTTTTCTTTTTTTCTATTTCCATGGGTATTACATGTCAGAAATGGTTCTGTTCCGGTATACACCTAAATACTCTCTACTCTTGATCAATGTGGTTGTAGTATATTCATAAAGTTTAAAATCCTGCAGTTGTAGTGGCATCTATCTCATGTCATTTTGAAAAATGCATACAAATTCCTACGATTAACTATGCTATAGTATTGGCAAACTCATTTTATGTGTCTTCTGTTCATTTTACTTAGGAACAGTAAAAGTTGTAATAAAAGTTTCAAAAACAAATAAAAATCATATCCACCATGTAATAAGATTGTTGTTAATATTACTATACAAAAAGGATACCCTGGTCTCTTTTAAGACTGCTGGAATGTATGTGTGTATTTAAAAATGAGTGAATTTAAATGCATGCATACATTTATGTATATGTATTGGAGTATGTATGTATCGGTGCTTGCCTGGCTATGCAAAAAAATGCGAAAATCTTTATGCAAATTGTAAAAACAAGAGATGTGGAAAAAACTTCAACAAAATAAATAAATTGAGCTCTTTTTTCTGTGCCGTTTTGTTGTCTTATGTTGCATGTTACTATTCTGTTTGTAGTGCTCGGATTTTTTGTTGAAAAAAATGTACGTTGATTTTTTTTTTTTTGTATGTTCCCAATATGTATCCTTAACTATGTTTGTAGGGGAGTCAGTAGCATTATAGTAGTAGAGTTAGTCATAGAGAAAAGCTTTATAGAGATAGGACAACGCTAGCAGAGAATATGGAAAAAGCATTTTTATATGTATATATACATATTAAATGTTTTATAACAAAAAGATTAAATTAAAAATCAAAATTTGCAATATACATACATGTACGAATAGCAACATTGATAAATACAGACAGGCTGATATAAAAATATGCATGCATATAAATTATATCATTTACTTTGTGTAAAACGATTAATAAAGTATAGTACTACTCCTGAAAACAAAAATGCTTTGAGCGAAAAGTACTGAACTAAAACTAATCTAGAACTGAACTAGAACTGAAGTAGAACTAAATTAGAACTGAACTAGAACTGAACTAGAACTGAACTATAACTGAACTAGAACTGAACTAGAACTGAACTAGAACTGAACTAGAACTGAACTAGAACTGAACTAGAAC
>NC_060952.1:97718315-97810742 GCF_022045245.1 Lucilia cuprina | reverse complement strand
GTCTATAGTCTAGTCTATAGTCTAGTCTATAGTCTAGTCTATAGTCTAGTCTATAGTCTAGTCTATAGTCTAGTCTATAGTCTAGTCTATATTCTAGTCAAGTCTATATTCTAGTCTAGTCTATAGTCTAGTCTAAAGTCTAGTCTATAGTCTAGTCTATAATCTAGTCTAGTCTATAGTCTAGTCTATAGTCTAGTCTATAGTCGAGTCTATTGTCTAGTCTATAGTCTAGTCTTTAGTCTAGTCTATAATCTAGTCTATTGTCTTGTCTATAATCTAGTTTATAGTCCAGCATATAGTCTTTTGTCTAGTCTATATGTTAAGTTATTTTCATTGTAATATAATGTCGATAATTTTTCTAATTATATTTTTTTCTCTCTTTGACATTTTCTTCTGTTTTGCTTTATAATTAGTAATTTAAGAAAACTGGAATTAGCAGCTCTATAATTCTTATTTATTCCATATTTATATTTTTGTTATTTAATAAATTTTCTTTGTTATTTTAAATACTTATAACAAATTTCTATAGTCCTCTTTTTCATTATTAGCTGGTTTTTTTGGAATTTCTCTTTAGTGAACATAAAATCGCAGCTATGTAGATTAATTTTATAAAGGATACCGAGAAAAATAATGAAAATTAAATTTTCTGATAAAAAGGAATACAAATATGCCACAGCAAAGTAGTAAAACATGCAGCAGTTTCAGACAAAAAATATACTCTGTATATTAATAAAGAAGGAAAATTTAATCATTATAACCGGGAAAGAAAAAATTCCAGTAAATTGTAGCTTTTAAACAAAACAGTGGTGTAAACACATTTTTAGACTGAAAGGCATGTGAGAGTATAATTTTAACAAAACGTTTTAAAATATTTTTAATTATATGGATCTAATAGGCTAACATTGAATAGGCTTTAACTGCTTTTCACCTTTAAGCCAAAAAAATACACAGATTCATCATTTTTTTATCTACTCTCTAATAAGTTTCATTGATTTTATATAAATAGAGAAAAAAACAACAACTAAATGAAGTTAACCAACAAAAAATGAAAGACTACGATTGAAAACATACTTCTCCTTGTATCTGCTAGTTGTTCAACCAAAACATGTATCTCTACTCTCACATGGAAAATTTACAATTTGTGCAAGTAGTTTTTTAAAAAGTCGTATACATATATATTTATGTATATGTATGTTCTAATACTCATACACTTACAAGAACATTAGCGTGGCTATTTATCTTCTATAAAGCTTTCGTATAAGTTTCATAAAATTTTCAAAAATAATCGTATTGTAAATGGAATTATTAGAATCGTTAAGCCTGAGCTTTTTATTTATTGATGTGGCTTCAAGTAACTGATATCCCCTTAATGTACATATGCATATATGAGTAAAAGAGTGCAATGGAATCACGACTATTTGCCATTCAATTTGTACATTGAATGAATATTTGTGCAACAAATACGATATATAACAACAATTTTTTTTAAGAAAAACTTTATTTTTCCTTTTGCCATGATGATGTATGTTGTTAACTCTGAATCATGTGGTATGTGTGGTTAAAGGGTAGGGAAAAGGGAACAATGTTGTACCACAAACTATGTAAACCGAAGTAATGTTAAGTAAAAGGTATGTGTAATAAGACAGAGAAGAAATACTGACAAAAATAAAAAATAATAAAGTTTAATCCCAAGAAACAAAAGAGTTAAAAAAAGATAAAAATTTACCTTATATCGATGGAATTTAAAATTTTTTAGAGTTGCCAAGAGTACCCACTTGGTTGTTATTAGTTTCAAGATATTTTCATTAACATCAGTTCTAGTATTCATATTTAGAAAGTTTGCTGGGTTCCATTTTCAAATAAAATATTATTCACTTACCTGTGCCAAAATATACACAAAAAATATCATCTCAAACATTTACTTTAAGAAATAAACCTACTTTTACTTGTTCTTTATCAACAAATTCCTTTTTTTCAATTCTTTCTTATATGACTATAATGTCTTGTTACATGTTAACCTAAAAACTCTTTTAAATTTAGATCAAAAATACTATATGAGCAATATGCCTTATACTATCATTTCATCAGTATATGTCTAATAATGTTATTCAATTTAAAAATTAGAAAAGTATTCATATGAGAGCAACAAAAACGAAAGCTAGAGAGAATGAAACGTATACCAAATTAGAAAAAGAAATTCCAAATCAATTACCAGCAAAATTATACAATTATTTGTGCATACTGGTAAGAGAGTAAAAAAAAAATAAACTGAAGTTTGAAATTCTGGTAATTCTATTATCAGTTACTTTTAAATGAAATGAATGTATTAGACACAAAGGAGAAATCAATAGTATATATTAGATTATGTTGGTATTTTGTTAATTTTATAGGTGAAGAAATATAGTTAAATTTGTTGGTAATATAATTTAAAGAAGATACAAAAGTAATTATTTCCTTAAGTATTCGTACTTGTCTAGTCATAGTCTAGTCATAGTCTAGTCATAGCCTAGTCATAGTCTAGTCATAGTCTAGTCATAGTCTAGTCATAGTCTAGTCATAGTCTAGTCATAGTCTAGTCATAGTCTAGTCATAGTCTAGTCATAGTCTAGTCATAGTCTAGTCATAGTCTAGTCATAGTCTAGTCATAGTCTAGTCATAGTCTAGTCATAGTCTAGTCATAGTCTAGTCATAGTCTAGTCATAGTCTAGTCATAGTCTAGTCAAGGTCTAGTCATAGTCTAGTCATAGTCTAACATAGAAATATCTTCCTCCCACCTAAACCAACGTAACTGCAACATAATTTTAGGCTCCAAATAAAAGTTAAAAGAAAACCTCTTATATTTTTTTTAAATGTTTGCCCCACAAAACAAATGCTATGAATAATAATGACAAATATTCACATGAATGTTAAATTAAAATACATAAACACACCCTCACAAACATGAGCGCAAATGAGTGAGTAAAGAATTATGTTGGTAAAGTATGAAATTCTAATGTAAGAGGACTAAAAATAAGTATATTTTAGAAATTCTACTTTCTTTTCATTTCCTAATTAAACAAGATTTTAGTTGATGGTAAAATCTTTGGAAAATTTGCTAAAATATTTCTATTTGTATGTAAGTGTGTATTTGTATCAAGTGTAAATGTAACTATTTCCCCTCAACAACTATTAAATAATTCAAAATGTTGCTAATGCCTTTGTATATGTGCCTGACATGCAAGCATATGAGTGTGTGTGTGTGCATAACACTTATTTTGTTTTTAAGGATCTAATTATTTTGCTAGAGATGTTATATATACATACATAGGAATGAATTTGTTTGTACTTATTAATATCCCTGCAGATCAGATAAACTGTCCCGAACGAATTATATTAAAATATTACAATATTTGTCCCAGGAAAAAGTAAAATTTAGCAAACTTTTACAACTAATTTCTAAAGATGTTTGCTATCTTTCATTTTTACTTCTTTCTGCTATTGTGTATACTACAGAAATGTGTCAAATGATTCAAAAATATAAAAAAAGTAAAATATAATTTAAAAGAAATATTTTATACATATATGAACTCCTTATAAAACTGTGGAAAAGTGTACTTTTATTTTGGTTGTTTTTTGTTTATATTTTCAATTTGTTGCTGCATTCAACTGTTCAATGAAAATTGCAACTATGAATTTATTAAAATATCCCCCTTCGCATAAAGTACGTGACAGTTTCAAAAGTATCCATGAAATTGAATTTAATTAAATAAAACTACATTACTCATACACTTAAGTAAACACTTATTAGAAATAGTTAAATTGGGAGTTTTTACGAGGGTAGTTTGGTGGTAAGTAATAACAAACAAGATCGTTTTTGCTTCAATGTTGGAAATATTGTCAAAAATTTACAAAGAAGCCCTTGTAGCTTTGTAAAAAATTTAAAAGCTTTTAGTAAAAATACTTTGAAAATGTTCAACAAAATTTACTTTTAAACTCAACAAAAAAGCTTTAAATCACAAAACAAAACTGATTTAATATAAAAAATTGAAAAATATTTTTTTTAAATTAAAAAAAAAAGCATTTTATTTAAAGTAGAAAGTTGTCAAGTAAAAACAAAAGCTTTTTATTTACATTTTTATACAAAACTTAAAAAAAAAAAATTTTTTTCTAAGAAAAAGCTTTACAAATTTTTACTAAAAAAACTTTTTTATAAGTTTTAATTTAAAAAAAAATAACTTTTATATATAAAAAGCTTTCAAAGCTTTTAATAAAAATTTAACTTTGTTTTCTTGTTGAAAGCAGTCCTATGTTTTTGCTTTTGTTATCTATGTAAATGGTAAGGTTTTAAGAAATTAATTTTTAGACAATTTCAAACAACTTTTTTCACAATTAAAGCTTTCTAGTAAAAAATACATTTATGCAATTAAAAAAGCTTTTTGTAGATTCTTTTTATAAAGTTTTAAAATTTTAAACAAGAAATTACTTTTATTTGTACCAAATCATCTATTTTACTAAGGAAAAGTTTGTAACTATTTGGCGAAAGTTATTTTCGTTAAGAAGTAGTTAAAAGCTTCATTCACTCCCATTAACTAAAAAAACTTTTCATGAAATATTTTTTTTTTTTTTTTGAAATAGTCAATTTCATTAAATAAACTGTTTTCACTTAAGATGATGTAAAGTTTTTTGCAAATTTTGAGAATTTTATTATAAAAGCTTTTTCATAAAAAAAAGCTTTTTTCGCTTAAAAAGTTTCTCTCACTAAAACAGTTTTTATTGCATATAAACAATACATTTTTCTACATAAACGATTTTTGTTTGAATCTTTAAAAAAAAATTAACCAAAAGAATAAACACTTTTCAGACTACCCTCGTATATTAATTGAAATTTATATACACATGTATTTCAAACACACTTCAACATTATTTTGGTTTAGTAATTCACATTATAACACATGGTGAATTCTAATTAAATTTATATTGTATTTGATTATACACACCACACACACTTACAAACACATAACTATAACTAGTACTATTTTTCTTAATACATTTTCATTTTAATAAATAACATTTTCAATTAATCGTGTGTAATTAATTAAGTTAGAGTTAAGTTTGAGTGCATGTGTTTTTATGTTAGTGTTGTAAATAAATTAACTAAATGTAGTAAAACGCTAATTACCAGGTGATTTAAGTGACCAACAGAAGGTACATTTTTTTAAATAAAATTAGATAATGGCATTAGTGACATACAAACACACACATAAACTATTGAATTAAAACATTAAAAAAAAAAGAAAACTCTTGCAGCAGGTAATTAATTTTGATTCCATTTAAACAGTAATTTAAATACAATTTGCATTTAAAAAAATAAAAATGCAATAGATTTGAATTAAAAAATATGCCTTAAATTATGCTGTTATTTAGTATTAAACAGCTGTTATACAGTTAATAAATTAGTCTACCCTTTAATTTACGGCATATGAAAGCATTATTTAACCGTCTTCTTTCTGTCCATTTAAACAATAAATGACCAACAACTAATGTGTGCTAGAGTGTAAGGAAACCTTTAAATTATTTGTAATATTTTAGTTGACATTGTCTCTACGGAAAAGGGTAACTGCCAGTTAACACAACATTTATTTTCGGTTGTCCACTTCTAAATGCTATTTTTTATTACTTTTTATAATTTTTCATTAAAACTCGCTAAGCCAATTCCCTGGAATTTTGCTTAAAATGCCTTAACGTGGTAAAGGCCTTTTTCATTATATTTATTTAAACAAATTTTTAATTTAATTATTTACCACTTTTTTTTTGGCCCAGAAGAGCTCAACATAAAAGTACAAAAAGGAGAAAACCTTTTCTCGCTACATTTTCTTTTACATTTTCATTTGTTTATTTGATGTACTACTACTACCACAGGTTTTCTTTAAAAGTTTCCTTAAAAAAACTAAAGACGGAACATAGCCCAATATGTCCAAAGACAACAACTAAAGTTAATCTATATAAAAAAAATGCTAAAAACAAATACATATAATAAAGGCTGTTATACTGTTAACTGGAAAATAACCTAAGTAAAGAGTGGTTAGAGTCAAATCAAATAAAAACACCCCAGAATGGCAGCGAGTGGCATCATCTTGGCTTGCAAGAATTCAATTTAAACTGAAAATTGAATGTTTTGTTATTTTTCTTTTTTAATATATTTTTTAGCATTTCTTACCTTTAAGATCCATAGCCAACCACGTAAAAGGAACTCTTCTGGTGTTATTTGTTTAGCTGGGAATTTGTTTAGTAAAATAATATTTTAGTCTCTAGGCTTAACGGAAAAATATAAGAATATAAATATAGGAAGCAGGAAAAAAAATTGGGTAAAATATGAAAAATCATTTTGTTGTGTTGATTTTTCTTTATTAAAAATATGCTGGTGTTTTGCTTTTTCCTCCTCTCGTCTGGCAGCAGTTTTTTTAACTTCAGTTAAACTTTATATTTTATGTTGGACTGTGGTTTGGATTGATTAAAATTGAATGCAGTGAAAATTGTTTAAAACAACAAATGACTAGACTATGACTAGACTATGACTAGACTATGACTAGACTATGACTAGACTATGACTAGACTATGACTAGACTATGACTAGACTATGACTAGACTATGACTAGACTATGACTAGACTATGACTAGACTATGACTAGACTATGACTAGACTATGACTAGACTATGACTAGACTATGACTAGACTATGACTAGACTATGACTAGACTATGACTAGACTATGACTAGATTATGACTAGACTATGACTATATCATCATTCGTATCTAGTGTTCACCGCTTTTCAACCCACTGTGTTATTTCCTGTTATATGTTTATATATATTTTTTTCTTTCATCTCCCACTTTTTTAATGTTTTTAAGGTCTTCCGGGCGTATGATGAATATTTGATTATAAACAATTTTTCTTGTGCTGTTTTTTTTTTGCCATTTCTTTTATGTAATAAACACGAATGGTTTATCATCATACGTAATATTAAGCAATCATTAAAATTTTTTCTTTGCCTTCACTTTTTTTGTACTGCTTTGTACTTGTAGTTGTTATTTATTTTTTTATGATTTGAATAAAAAGAAAGCGAAAAAAATAATGTTAATGCGTAAGTGTAACATGTTGTTTGTTACAACTATAGTTTCAATTTCACTTCATTCGATACGAGTTTGTAATGTTAAAAGAGCACTAAATGTTGATTCGTGGTGGACTGACATCAGGATGCTAAAACTGACGGTTTGATTAGAGGGTGTTTTGAGGTTGGGAGACTGCTTTTAGTGTTTGTTTTAGTGTTTGTTGGTATGTGTGCATATTTATGTATCAACATGTTTTCACTTAAATTGTGTCACATTTTGTCGGTGTGGAATTTTACACTTTGACCCACATTAATAATTCACATGGCGTTTATTTATGTTTATCATGTCACACGAATTGAGTGAAATATTGGTAGAGACGCAAATGGGCTAAACATCCTTGATACCAAATATACAAACATAATCAAACATACCGACACAGATACACATATACACTGACATATGCAAAATGTTTGTGCAACACGGTGAAAAAAATGTATGATTATGTTCACTACGATCGAATGGTAATGATATATTTATTAACCATACAATTTTAATTTAAACTTTGAAATAACTGTTGCAAATATGTATGTATATGATTGCTCTCAAATTGATATATATCGTTAGAAACATGACTTTATACATTTTCTCCAGGTGCATAAACATACTAATGAATACATAAGTATGGTTTGTTGTGTATGTTTTATGTAGCAACACTTAAAAATTTTTATGTGTTTGTTTGCATGTTTGTACAAAAACATATTTTGTTTGCTGCCTGCTTTTAAGTTTAATGTTTTAGCACACGCATTGACTTCAAAAAGGATCATTAAATAAAACCAAAAAAGACACACACACACAGAAACTCATAAATTCACATACACATACTAAATCTTAAGGATTAAGATAAAACAAACTGAAATATTTAAAACGATATTGTTTGCATATTAACTGCTTGTAGTCCTTTCAACTCACGAAACAAACTGAACAATTCATCACATTTTGCGTATTTAGTTGAAGTTGTTTTATTCTTGCGTTTCTGCCATTATTTCATTATGCAATCTAAATATTTATTATATTTTAAAGAGTGTGTATGTAGAAAATAATTAATGTCATTGCAGTTTGAGTTTATAATGTTGAATACACTTTTTTGCATCATAAAACAATTAAAATGGAGAGGCTAAAAGAATTCTTTAAAATAAAACAAACAATATAAATACGCCAAAGCCTTTAAGCATGAAATTTTAGAAATTTATTTAATTTCCTTATAATTATTTCCTGGAATTGTTTACACTACATTAAACAAACATAAAATGACTTTTAATTATGCTGAAATACTTAAAAAAAAATTATTCTTTAGACGCAGTTTGAATTTTAGGAATGTTAAAAAATCATATTTCTGTTTACAAAAATTACTTAATGTTTCCTAAATAATAAACATACAAAAAGGAAATTTATACAACGCAATTCTGTAATTAAAATGAATACGTCTAGTTCTAGTTCAGTTTTAGTTCAGTTCTAGTTCAGTTCTAGTTCAGTTCTAGTTCAGTTCTAGTTCAGTTCTAGTTCAGTTCTAGTTCAGTTCTAGTTCAGTTCTAGTTCAGTTCTAGTTCAGTTCTAGTTCAGTTCTAGTTCAGTTCTAGTTCAGTTCTAGTTCAGTTCTAGTTCAGTTCTAGTTCAGTTCTAGTTCAGTTCTAGTTCAGTTCTAGTTCAGTTCTAGTTCAGTTCTAGCTCTGTCGTAGATAAGAACTTATCACTCAATCTCTATAGAGTGAATATGTTTAAAACTGTGTGTATATTCATAAATGTGTGTCATGTACGTGTACTTGTACATATGTATGTATATGTGATGGTGTTCCAAAAAAGAGTGTGTTTATAAACATTTTTTTTCTGAAGAAACTACTAAACTACTTGTCGTATGTTTAGTGTAGTAACTACAGAAATATAAAAAAACTCCATCATTAAGTAACTTTGTATGTTTAAATATTTGCTGCTCTTATTATTGTTATAGTAGATAATATGGCTGTAGCTGCTGATTCTCTGCAAATGCCACATATTGCTATGTTATAACCTGCTATATGCAGCACGTGTAGTCTTATGTTTTTTCTATTTTGTATGTGTTTATAAAGAGTAGAGTATTTTATTCATTTGTATGCATAAAAGAAAATTTTTGTAGCAAATCGCTTTTAGTTTCAGTTGATTTCACGTTCGCCGCAGATTTCAATTAAATGAAAAACTCTTTGGTAAAACTTTGTTATAATATGTACATATATGTAGGTACATACTTACATAGATACATATGTATACGCTACTATAATCTAGCGAAAGTTTGTGTAAAAAATATACAAACATTAGGAGGGTTTAGAATAAGATGTCGACAGAAATATTGTATTATACAACAATTACCGCTGAATGTTTTAGAGACCGAGAGTGGTTGTAAATATTTATTTGTAACTGTGAACTAATCGAATAGTTTTTTGACTAAATCAATGCACCAAAATAAGATTTCAAACTGTGTTGAAATATTTTTAAAAAGTCGAAGTTTTTGGAATGAAATAAACTATGGTGTTAAAGTAGTTGTTGAGTTAAACATTAGTTTATTTTTTGGTTATATTCCTAATGTTTACGTATATAGTTATGCTCTATCTAGTTATCTATATATTTACAGGAATTTTATGGAACAGCCAACAAATATTATTATATACTAGATCAACATAATGATTGTTAAAGTTTCTTCATACATTTACACACAACTAACAAGGCGGTAAACGGGGAAGACAGACACTATAATTTAATTAGAAGTTGAAAGTATGTATATTCCCGTAATAATTTTTGTTAAAGAAACCCAAGCTAAAGTTATTCTTCTCATAATATTATCGTCATCATTAACATCCCAGTTAATTTATTATGGTATTATGTTTCATGTGTTTGCTTTTTATAAATTATGTATTAATTGGCCTAAATATTTATTAAGTAAACGAAAAATACGAAGAATATTTTAAATAAAATTCCATAAGCTTTGCGAAGTATTCTCATGTCCAGAGTAAGCATACAAAAATTTATTTAATATTTAACCACACCAAAACCAACCAACAGTTTGTATTTATTTAAACAATAATAAAATTATACTATTGTCTTCTCCCACTTCCTATAAAACCACATATTGAGATTAGTCAAATAAATAGTGGTTTATTTGTTTGCCTCCATCAACACAACCATATCATGATGACGTTGAACTTTTTCCAACATTCTTGGGTGTTTCTATGCTGTTTCCTTAAATACATTTTTTTCTTTTTATGCCTCCTGGCTTTTGTTTGCTTTCTATTTGTCAACATTTATAGTCGCTTTTATATTTAACATCAATTTGAATATTAGTCTAAAAAAAACAACTGTGCCATAGGCTTTGTCAGTTGGAAATGGGACTTGAGCACAAATTTAATTTATAAAATTATTTTAGTTTGACACTTTTGCTGTTTTGTTATTTTCTATCTTATTTTTGTTTTTCATTTTGTGATGCGGAATTATTTTCATTAAGCAAGAACAAGACAAATTAGACTATGGTGCAGGACAGTGTGTTATGAGTTTTTAATAATTAAAAGAACTGAACTAGAACTGGACTAGAACTGAACTAGAACTGAACTAGAACTGAACTAGAACTGAACTAGAACTGAACTAGAACTGAACTAGAACTGAACTAGAACTGAACTAGAACTGAACTAGAACTGAACTAGAACTGAACTAGAACTGAACTAGAACTGAACTAGAACTGAACTAGAACTGAACTAGAACTGAACTAGATCTGAACTAGAACTGAACTAGAACTGAACTAGATCTGAACTAGAACTTAAAAGACCTCGATATGAACTAATAATTAAATACTAAATCGCAACAATCATAACACAGCCCTCGTTGTACGTAGACACAGTAACACAGATTAAAAAAAAATCATGAAAAAGCGTCCTAATGCGGCTGAAAACTAAGACAAGTTTCATATTTTTTCCTTAACTTTTTAAAATGTTTTCTCATCATGTTGAGGTTTTTTCCTTTCTTTTTTTGAGCAATAAAAAAATAATAATATTAAATATTCATTAGTGTAATCTAGATTGTGGGAAAATGTGTACGTACACATGTCTAACATATGCTCTTAATACTTTTTGGGGTTAAGAAGAGGACAACCACCAACTACTAGTATCAACATCGTAAAATACATTTAAATTTAGCCGAACCTGCACATATGGTTTAAGCCAAAGAAACCTCATCAATGTGCAGACAATATCAATGTTTAGCTTCTTCAATGTGCAAACACGTGATGAGGTAAACTAATGTTTTCAATATTTTTACATCGTTTTTTGCATATTGAATTTAACAAATATTTTTTTACTTGTATGTAGTATGTGACCTTAATAGTATTTAACAATCTTTAAATGAAAGTAAATGTGAGTAATTTAAAATTAAAAAATATTAAGAAGATAAAAGCAACGAGGGATGTCTAGAAAATTCTCAAAAATTACACAACAAAAGAGGTCTTAAAAGTATAATGTTGTTGATATGCCAAACTACCCTCGTTTTAGAGTGTTTATATGTATGAGTAAATATAATTTGACTCGTGGGTATCTGAATTTCATAGAGTCTTTGAAAAAAAAACATTTCACTTCACATTTTCGTTTTATTTTCGATTTCTCCTCTTATTTTCGCGCTAAACGTGATGAGAATTCGTAACAGTTTAAAATTGTTCTCTAACCCTCTGATTCGCGTTATCACTCCGTATGTGTATCTTCAACTCAATTGCGAAACGTGCAAATAGATGCAGGCATAACATTCATAGTGTTTGAATGTGTAATTTTACAAGTATTTTGTTTGTCTTTAACAAACAATCATTATTATTTTACTAAAACGAAGTTAAATGCGTGTGTAGATTTAGCTCGGTTTGAGTTTTTTCCATAACCTATTATTTCCCAACAGTTCGGGTAAAAATAAAAAAAGTTCCGTATAAATTTTTGGGGAAAAAACTAAAAACAAAACGATTTTTAGAAAATGTACTAAAATAGAAAATTTTTAAAAAATTTACAAAAAATAAAAAAAAAAATTCGAAAACAGAAATTTACAAAAGTATTTAGTAGTTTTTAAAAAAATATCAAAAATTTTACTAAAATGGCAAATATTTAAAAATTTTACTAAAAGC
Source organism: Lucilia cuprina (assembly GCF_022045245.1). Taxonomy (NCBI): domain Eukaryota; kingdom Metazoa; phylum Arthropoda; class Insecta; order Diptera; family Calliphoridae; genus Lucilia; species Lucilia cuprina. The sequence continues at coordinate 97,798,477 of NC_060952.1, read as the reverse complement.
TTTTGCAAATATTTGCAAAAAATTAATAGAAATAGCAATTTTTTAAAAAATTAACTATAAACAGCAAAGTTTTAGAAATTTTACTAAAAATAACAACTTTTTGGAAAATTTACTAAAAATAACAAATTTTTATAAAATTTGCTAAAAGCTTTTGCAAATATTTGCAAAAAATTAATAGAAATAGCAATTTTTTAAAAAATTCACTATAAACAGCAAAGTTTTAGAAATTTTACTAAAAAAAACAACTTTTTGGAAAATTTTCTAAAAATACCAAATTTTTACAAAATTTACTAAAAACAGCTAAATTTTTGGAAAATTTATAAAATATGGAAAATTTATCAAATATAGCAAATATTTTGAAAATTTACTAAAAAATACCAAATATTTGAAAATGTTCTTAAAATTTATAGCAGTCAATGTTAACTACTGCTACAACTTCTATGAATTTTTGCAAATTTTACCAAAAATAACAACATTTTGGAAAATCTACTAAAAATAGCAAATTTTTATATAATTTACTAAAAACAGCTAAATTTTTGAAAAATTGTTTAAATATAGAAAATATTTGGTAAATTTACTAAAAATAGCAAATTTTTAAAAATTTTCGAAAAATTCATAGGAGTCAATGTCAACTCCTGCTAAAACTACTGGGTTTCATTATAGCTGTTATAAGAATTTGTATGCCTATTAGTATTTATGTATATGTAGGGTTAATGGTGGTAAATGTTTTCTTAATATTTACATTATTTTCCTTGAACAATTTTCTATTACATATGTACATATATATTTTTATCGTTATTATTTTTTTATTTTATTTTTTTTTTGCTAGCTAAAAGTAATTTACATTCTATTATTTTAACATTTCTCTTACAATTAAATCTAAATTTTTATCTTAAATTTTATGTTATGTTGTTGTTTTAGAAGCTTTAGTATAAATTATTTATATGTACATACATATATGTATGTATATACTTTAATAAACATGTATGTATGCACAAGACTATCTGTTGTATATCTGTTCTATACTCTGAGTACATAAATTTTCAACATTTTACACAAAAAAAATCTTCCGGTGTTTGAAATATAAACTACAAACACACACAAAAGATTGTTCGTTTTGGACTATATTACTTAAAGAAGAAGGATGAGGAGTTTGTTTTGTAGGGAATTATGTAGAGACGGAACTTTTACTGTAATAGAAATCATTTTATACTATTTTTGTACAAGATAATGAACTCATAAATGTTGTCAGGCTTGTCTGCGTTAATAGATGATGTTTTTTGGTCACACAGTGTATTAGATGGTGTATATATTTTTAGGAAAGATTCCTTCTTTTTTAATCAAATATTGTAAATTATACCTGTAGTCAGTAATAAATTGTAATCAAATGGTCATTTTAATAACTTTATTATCAGAGAATATTAAGTAAGAGGATAAGGTAGAAGAAAAACGTGTTAAATATTTAAGTAAGTTTTATGTATACATAAACATAGTAAGCTTTGCATATATTTTCATCATATATTGTAGATGAAAAATTTATAAAACATTAAATCGGTTAAGATTTTTTATCCCAAACATATTCATATACATTTTCTTAAGATATCATAAGTTTTTATATTTCTAGAATTATAAATGTTTTTACCGCAATAAACCTCATATGTATTTATTATTACGAGGGCGTATGATTGTTATTTATATATGATATAAAACTCATACGTACCGGTGTTTTTTTATTAAAAAAAAATATGGATTATGTACAAAGTGTATTTCAAGTACACGAATATAACTATCATAGTTTTAGTACTAAAAAACACATTTTTAGCACAAAACGTATTAGTAGAATAAAAACCTAAGTTTAGTACAAACACATAGTTTTAGTGTAAAAACTTTGTTTTAATACACAAAGTTAGTTTAGTACAAAACATGTTTTTAGTACAAAAACGTAGTTTTAGTACACAAAATATACTTTAAATACAAAATCGTGTTTTTATGATAAGAAAAAATAATTTCAGTACAAACACGTAGTTTTAGTACAAAAATGTAGCACTAACACAAAAATCTTCGATTATTTCAAAAACGTTGTTTTAGTACAATAAATTAGTTTTATTACAATAACATAGTCTTCGTACAATAACGTAGTTTTCGTAAAGTAACGAAGTTTTCGTACAATAACGTAGGTTTAGCCCAAAAACGAATACTTAGTACACAAATGCAACTTTCATGTAAAAATTTTTTTAGTACAAATACTTAGTTTTAAAACAAAAACATAGTACTAGTACAAAGAACTAACACAAAAACCTTCGATTAGTTCAAAAATGTTGTTTTAGTACAATAACGTAGTTTTAGTACAATAACATAGTTTTAGTACAATAACGAAGTTTTCGTACAATAACGTAGGTTTAGCACAAAAACGAATACTTAGTACACAAATGCAACTTCCATGTTTTTAGTACAAATACTTAGTTTTAGAACAAAAACATAGTACTAGTACAAAAAAGTGTTTTTATTACATAAAAATTAGTTTACTACAAAAAAAAAAATGTTTTAGTACAAAAAAGTAGATTTAGCACAAAATCATAGATTTTGTTCAAAAAAAAAACGTTAGTTCAAATACCTAGTACAATAACATAGATTAAGCATAAAAGCATTCTTTTTTACTACAAATACTTAGTTTTAGAAGAAAAACAAAGTATTAAAATAAATATAAAATTAGCACAAAATGTTGAATTTAATTTGTATTTCCTAAGTTGTAATTTTTTTAACCCATTTTATTTGTTCCTCCAAAAACACTGTTAAATCCTTTCACATTTTAGTTTTTTTTTCCATCCAATTTTCTCTAGTATTTAATACTTCAACAACAAATGCAACTAAAACTAGGAAATAAAAAAGGACAACTACAAAAAAAACAAACAAATAAAAAATATCATAGAGTTTTCTAAAGAATTGAAAATGTCTAAATGTTGACAACAATATTTGGTCTTTTAAAACGCATTCATTTCATTTAAAAACTCTTACACACACATACACAAGCATAGTGTCAAATAAACAAACTGTCGTTTGCATAATGACAACACACTTACACTACCATAAAGGAAATTTTAGAAAAAAATAGAAAAATAAAAAAACACTAGAACAAATTTTTGTACAATTCGCTTTGTTGGAAATTCTCAAAAAAAAAAACACTCTAAAGCGGTCAGTTGGTTTAAAAATATTTGTTTTGTAGTCTAGCAACAACACTTTAGGAGAACTTTAGAGAAAGTATAACACCAAACAAACTTAAGTTTACTGCTGATGATGCTCCCAGCTGGATATTCACTACTTTAGCACATTAAAAATCGACATACAAACACATTTATAAAGCAGGACATCTAAAAGTCCTTTTAGTTAGTTCAGCAATTATTATCATTATTGAGTCTTCGTCTTTGTCGTCCATTATATTTTTTCTGTGAAAATATGAATAGAAATTATATTTCCTTAAGCTCAAACTGTGATTATGTATGTGTGTTGCTTAATGCTAAAATATCTATATGAATGTGTCGAAATCTACATAAAGATGTAGAGTAGAAGTACATAGATTTTTTTAGGCATAAAATGAATCTATTTTTAAATTGTATAAAAATGACAATTTATTTATACTGACAAGCATTTTAAGACATATACACTCAATACATACTAGAAATTAATGGAAATCTAAAATAAAATTAAACAAAAATACAGAGTTTTTCTTTTCAAACAAAAATGTAGAAGAAATATATGCAATTTTAAATAGAATTATTAGTTAGGAGAGAAAATGCTTTGAAAGGAAATGAATTTTATTTTTAGAAACATATACAGATAGTAGATAGAAAAATTTTAAAACAACATAATGTATTTATTACAACATTATGTATTACTCCATTGACGTAAGCAAGTCAAAATTTATATTCTAGTTGAAATAAATATATTTATTTGCGAGAAAACTTTTTACCCTCAACCAATAATGTTTGTTTGATGATTTATAGTTAGATAATGTAATGTCACAGATATCTGTAAACTCTTTCTTTCATTTTCTTTCATTGTGTATCTATATCACTCAATTTCCGACTCATTGTATTATTTTCAAATACATTTTTATCATTAGTATGCAATATTAAGTTCAAATCATTGAATATTAACCCTTTAAGAGGCAGATAGGCATTGTTGTAATGCAAAAGCGACGTTTAATTCATACCTGTTAAAAATTCCTAAAACCATTATAATTTTAACCGCAATGACCTCACATTATAAAGATTCCTCATCGAAGGCGTATGATTGTTATTGATATGAATGATAATACTCATACGTACCGGTGTTCTAATTAAAACTATAGCCTTCACTTAACTAACTAACTAACTAACTAACTAACTAACTAACTAACTAACTAACTAACTAACTAACTAACTAACTAACTAACTAAGTAACTAAGTAACTAACTAACTAACTAACTAACTAACTAACTATCTAACTGACTAACTAACTAACTAACTAACTAACTAACTAACTAACTAACTAACTAACTAGCTTACTAACTAACTAAGAGAAAACAAAAAACCTGGTTTCGAAAAAAGAATGTTTTTGTACAAAAACTTATTTCTTTTTATTATAATAACATAGTTTAAGAATAGAAATTAATACAAAAACCAAACTTTTAATGTTCTTCCATTATTCAAGTGACACTCCTTAGAAAACAATTTCCTTTTTATAATATCTTTGAGAGATTTACGACTCTCACTCTCATAAATATTTAAAAAATACATAAAAATTATATTAACAAATATTCAATATATTTTTGTTTATCTGATTTCCACCTTAGAGGGTTAAACAAAATGTCAAAAGCATAAACAACAAAATAATTTAACAACATTATTTTTTATTATTATTATTGTCATACATTCATTGTTGTTGCTGTAGAAATTTTGTGTGTGATTGTCAAAATATTTTTATTATATTACCGTTATCCAATACAAAAGATGTTGTCATTTATGCCCTATAAATGACATAAACCTACACTTGTCAATCGCAAAATCAAATCTACGTTTTACCTCTCAGCGTTTAAATCCCTTTGCCTTCAATCTTTCCTTCAGTTGTTTAGTGACAAATTTTACCCCCATTTTTTATACACACTTTTTTTTAAAGGAAGAAATCTGTATTTTATACAAAAAAAAATATTTTTTTTTACAAACAGCATGTGTTATGAATGTGTTAGAGTAAAAACGAGCGAAATATATGAAAAATTTCATTCACAGTTTGAATGGAAACTGTGAGCAGATTTCCTAGAGTTTTCAAGAAAAGCTTAAACAATGAAAATTATAAACCCACACCCACTCACATACAGATAAATATTAAAAGGAAGCGAAAAACAAAAACTATATGGATGACAACTATTAAAGGCTGTGGAAAGACTTATTTTGTTGCCAGCGTGTATTAAACAGAAATGAGTTTATAGTCACAAGCAACTACAACTTAAGTCGATAATTTAACTTTTGAAAACAGTTTCTTTATATTTATGCAGAAAAGGATAACAGAATAAGTCGACATAGTTGTTTATCATTTGTAACTACATACATGTATGTATGTATGTGTGGAGTTTCATATATTTAACAGAAATGACAATATACGGATACCAGAACTAACGATGATTACGCTGTTGATACTACAATATACTGATGGTTTAAATATTACACTACACGTGCTAACATTAAAATATTCCACATCAACATACCCGGCAGTTTTACCAACACACAATTCCCCTTTTTGCTTAGTTTTTTTATTTCTTATAATTTTACATGTTTTCATTATTCAAAAAAATTAATTACTGATCACATTAGAGTCACTGTTTAGAGTAGTTAGTTCAGTTTTCTATAGTTTACCTTAAAAAGGAGTTTTACATCTTTCAAAAGTAATTTATTGTCTTAGTCTTAGTCGTCCTTGTAATGCAATAACATCAAAATTCTGTTACACAAAAATTATATGTACACTACTACAAACATTCTCATACATATCTATATATTTTATACATTTATATTTGATTTTATAATTTCCGCTTTTTTACACAGTTGTTGTTTCAAATTAAAAATACTGCCAATCATTCAAGTGTTGCATTCAAATTTTATTTTTTTTTTCACTTCTTTTTAAATAAAAAATTGCAAACACACACACACACACACAATTTACAGTATACAAAAATTAATAATGGATGAATATAGATTTACGTGCATTATTCATAATGATGTCATTTGTAATATGTATATTCAAATAAATACATGAATACAAGGTGACCAAGTTTCAGTTATTACACCCATACATTCAATGCATTTATTTACATAAATTCAAATTTGAAGCTTAATGAAAAAATTATACAAAACGAAGCAGCAGTTTTTGGAAAATTTATTAAAATATTCGGATTTTTTTTTGTAAAGCTAAAATTATAAATAGAATTAAGGTTAAAAATATTCAATAATATCAAGGATTTTATAATGTAATTTTTAGGAATAAAACAAGTTAAGCTGCAAAGCTTAGAAAAAACGCACATACATATGTACAAGAATATACACCCTACTTCAGTTAAATTTTAATGATCTCAAACGATTTTAGCATAATGCCCTGAATTTGGCATCAATAACAAGATTTTATATTTTGAAATATATTCTTAATTTTAGCATAAAATCAAAAATTTAGTACAAAATTGAAATTTTAGTATACAATCACTATTTTAGTATAAAATCACGTGTCGCAATTTTAGTATAAAATTGTAATTTTGGTATAAAATCACAAATTGGTATAAAATCACGATCTTAGTATAAAATCACGATTTTAGTATAAAATCACGATTTTAGTATAAAATCACGATTTTAGTATAAAATCACGATTTTAGTATAAAATCACGATTTTAGTATAAAATCACGATTTTAGTATAAAATCACGATTTTAGTATGAAATCACGATTTTAGTATGAAATCACGATTTTAGTTTAACATCACGATTTTAGTAAAAACCCATTTTAATATACAATCACAATTTTAGTATAAAACCACGATTTTAGTATAAAATCGCAATTTTAGTATAAAATCACAATTTTAGTATGAAATCTTAATTTTAGTATAAAACCACGATTTTAGTATAAAATCACGATCTTAGTATAAAATCACGATTTTAGTATAAAATCACGATTTTAGTATAAAATCACGATTTTAGTAAAAAATCACGATTTTAGTAAAAAATCACGATTTTAGTATAAAATCACGATTTTAGTATAAAATCACGATTTTAGTAAAAAATCACGATTTTAGTATAAAATCACGATTTTAGTATAAAATCACGATTTTAGTATAAAATCACGATTTTAGTAAAAAATCACAATTTTAGTATAAAATCACGATTTTAGTATAAAATCACGATTTTAGTAAAAAATCACGATTTTAGTATAAAATCACAAGTTTAGTATGAAATCACGATTTTAGTAAAAACCCATTTTAATATACAATCACGATTTTAGTATAAAACCACGAGTCGAAATTGAAGTATAAAATCGCAATTTTAGTATAAAATCACAATTTTCGAATGAAATCTTAATTTTAGTAAAAATCACAATTTTAGTATAAAATCACAATTTTAGTATAAACTACGATCTTAGTATAAAATCGCAATTTAAATATAAAATCATGATTTCTGTATAAAATTGCAATTTATTTATATAATCATGAGTGGAAATTTTTGTTTAAATTCAGGATTTTAGTATAAGATCACGATTTTAGTATAAAATCACGATTTCAATAAAAAAACCAAAAATTTTAGCTAAAAACCGAAATTTTAGTACAAATTCATTATTTTAGTATAAAATTTCGATTTTAGTATAAAAACACGATTTTAGTATAAAATGACTATTTAGTATAAAACCGCAATTTGAATATAAAATCACGACAGTTTATGTATAAAATCATAATTTTCCACTAAGAGTTTTATATTTTTTATTTTCGACTGTAACGAAACTAGTACAACCTACATCACAGTGTTTAAAAAAAAAACATTCAGTACAAAGTTCTAAAAATACCAGTTGCAAAACTAAAAAGTACTAGACGGTCAATTTTTATACATTTTCATTCAATCAGGATACGCCGTGTTTCAATGTTTATTCTATTACGATCACATAAATCTGGTTCTCATTTTATCCACGCTTAACATGTTGAGTTGTATATTTTCGAATTCTGTATTTTAGAAAATTCAAAAAGTACCAAAAAAGAATTCTTAAATTTTAAAATGTTTCATTTTTTTACTTTTGCTTAAGCCTGCTTAATTCTCCACACACTATATATATGTTGTTATTTCTTTCTCTCTTATCATGCACAAAAATTTATTTTATTTTTTTTTAATTCCAGATAATGTCTTGGATTTTTACACATATCACTAATATTTTTGGACCAATTTTGCCACTCTTACTAAGATAAAGAAAATTATATTGCAGAAATTATAAATGGACTGACAATTTTTTATGTATATGACATTCTCATAAAGGTCAAGGATATAAATAATTCCTTAGAATTATGTACATAGTATACACACATACATATGTATATAAAATTAATAATTTTAATTCCTTTAAATACCACTATTTTAAACAATTATTGTATTATTTTTATAAAATTTACATAACATGTTTATTTGATTTACACTTAAAATACAATAAAAATTTAAAATAATTGCATTTTAATATTTATATATATATGTACATATCTATTATGTGTGTGTGAATAAGTTGCATTGGCAAACTATATTTGTACATAAAACTAACAATTAAATAAACTATATTTTATTTTTATTTCATTTATTTATAACATCTTTTGACCTTTAACTGTTTTGCATTAATATGTTATTTTAACAATAAATACTAATAATCATTAAAAATAAAAAGGGCGAATAGAGCAGAACATTTATTTAGTTATTCATTTATTTGTTAGTTTTTGCTTAAAATTAGTAAAAATATCAAAATAAAATGCATATTTTTAAAGTTATTACTAAATAGATTAATTTTTTGTGTAATGAATATTAAATATTTTGATTTTGTTATTGTTTAATTTTGTATGCATAATTTTTTTTTTATTTCATATGAATATATTTACATATAAGTATGTTATTGTTATTTGTAATAATAATATTTACTTTTTATTGTTTCAACAACATTATATTTAATGAAATGAAATAGTCCTTTTTGTTGTAACTGCATTTATTTAAAACAATAAATAAAATCGCAAAAAAATTAAATACTTAATAATCCAAACTGCAAAGTAGTACATTTTATACTCGACTGAAATTATAAATATTTTGTTCTCAAAATACACAGGAACAAGGTGATGCAATAAGATGTGTTACTGCAGATATTATAAAATTTTGGAATATAAGTAAAACTATAGACTGTATAATAAACTGTAGACTATAGACTAGACTATAGACTAGACTATAGACTAGACTATAGACTAGACTATAGACTAGACTATAGACTAGACTATAGACTAGACTATAGACTAGACTATAGACTAGACTATAGACTAGACTATAGACTAGACTATAGACTAGACTATAGACTAGACTATAGACTAGACTATAGACTAGACTATAGACTAGACTATAGACTAGACTATAGACTAGACTATAGACTAGACTATAGACTATTCATCATTTACATAAATTAAAAAATAAGCCATTTTAGTTTTTGTCATATTCTTTAACCCGTCTGCAGTTTAAACATACACAGTTTACATAAAAAAATATTTATGTTTAACTGTGTGATATTATCAATTTAAGAGTAAATATTTATATTTTACAAACAGACAACAAAATAAAATGTTTAAATCGGCTTAATATAACAGAAAAGAAGAAAAAAAAACAAAATAATATGTAAAAAAATTAAATACTTATATATGTAAATATAAACAATGCCAGTGAATTATAAACAAATTTCCATTAAAGATCTATTGATCTTAATCATTGACCTAGTGACCGGAGCATATACACACATTGATATAAAACACATGCATACATACAAACATATGCTCAAAGATATGAAGAATAATTATATTTGTATTTGGTGTTGACCCCTTCAATTTGTCATGCTGGTGTCAATTTTTTCTGAAATTGTTTTTGACATTTTTCTTGATAACTATAAATGTCACATGTGTATGTGTTTGTTTGTATGTTATAAAATGAATGTTTCAAATTGTTACCGTTGTTTGTGTATGTTCATGTGTAAATACTTTTACCGTTATATTTCCTGTCTCTCACAGACTCACTCTACTCTACTCTACTCTACTCTACTCTCTCTATCTAAATAGATTATGTTGACAATAAACAACAACTCTATTCAGTTGTTTATTTTTTCCAATTTCTTCTTCTTTTTTACTACTACTACTACGATTTTTGTTTTGTTGTTCTTTTTTTTAATGCCATTATATATTAAGTTCATAAACAATAACAACTCAAAGCTATTTTTTCCATACAAGCTGCTTTTATCTTTAAGGCTTAAAATATAAAGTACAATAACAGCAAAAAAAAACAGGAAAAAGAACAAAATATCTAGTATGTGTATATGTATAGATATAAGAATATTTGTAAACGTATTAGTTTATATCTGAGATTTTAAAGCAATAAAACTTTTTTAAAGCAACATTTTATCAATCTTTTTTCTTATCAATCTCAAGTCGAAATTTGCATAATTTTAGAATTTGAGTATAAAACCAAGAATGTGGTATAAAATCTTGAATGAAGTATAAAATCTTGTCTTATTATAAAATCACGATATTAAAATCATTGTTTTAATTTAAACCACAATTTTAGCCACGATTCTAAATTTTAGTATAATTTTTCTATTTTAGTATAAAATCGACATGTTAGTTTAATTTCATCATTTTCACGATTTTAGTATAAAACTACAAAATTAGTATAAAATCACGTTTTAGTATAAAACAACGATTTTTTAATAAAAATCCGATTTTAGCATAAAACTATGAATTAAGTATAAAATTTCGATTTTAGTATAAAATCACGATTTTGGAATAAAGCCTCGATTTTTTTGTAAGACCGCGAATTTAGTATAAAATAGTGCTTTAAGTATAAAATTACGTTTTAGTATAAAACAACGATTCTTAAATAAAAATTCGAATTTCTTTATTTTAGTATAAAATCAACATATAAGTTTAATTTCAGCATTTTCACGATTTTACTAGAAAACTACGAAATTAGTATAAAATCACGTTTTATTATAAAATCACGATTTTTGAATAAAAATCTGATTTTACCATAAAACTACGTATTAAGTATAAAATTTCGATTTTAGTATAAAATCATGATTTTGGAATAAAGCCCCGATTTTAGTGTGCAAGACCGCGAATTTAGTATAAAATACGGATTTAAGTATAAAATTACGTTTTAGTATAAAACAGCAATTCTTGAATAAAAATTCGATTTTAGCATACAACTACAACTTAAATATAAAAATTTGATTTTAGAATAAAACTCCAATTTTAGTGTCAGGCCACGAATTTAGAATAAAATTGTAAACTAAGTATAAAATTGCGTTTTAGTATAATATTACAATTTTAATATAAAACAACTATTTTAGGATAAAATCACGAATTAAGTATGAAATAGTGACTAAAGTATAAAATCATATTTTAGTATAAAACCACGATTTCAATATAATACCCGATACCGATATAAAATCATGATTTAAGTATAAAATTACGTTTTAGTTTAAAACATGATTTAAGTGCAAAATTACAATTTTATTATTAAAACTAAATTTAAATATAAAATCACGAATTTAGTTTTAAATAAAGATTTAAGTATAAAATAATGATTTAATAATAAAATCACAAATTTCAGTATTAAATTTAATAAATAATGAATAAATTCCTTTACAATCTGCTTACTTAGTATTCACATATAAGAATAAACGTGTAAATGTGCGATTGTAGTTTTGAATTTAAGCTAAAAGTATGTGTAAATTTACATTTTGTGCTTTTGTTTGTTTATATTTTCATATATTTTCCTTTTTATGAAAAAAAAAACACACAAACAAGGAAGAATGAAAAAAAATCCTGTGAAAATAGGATTAAACATTTTAAGGATTATATGATATGTATGTATATGTAGACACTTTTACAATCTATTTACGTGAACACACACACACACAAACTCACATAGACCAGGATACGAGTAAAGCTTAAATGTGTCTGAGTGCACCTTAAATATTACATATACATATGTACAACATACATATAGTATATATACCGTAGGAAATTTATATATTTTTCTTAAGTTTTTTTTTTGCTGTTTGTTTTCTTTATATTTAAGTAAATTTAAATAATTATGTTTTAAATTCTTGGTAATTTAAACAACAAGAAATTGTTGAGTTTTTTTCTTCTCAGCTTAATATTCACTTAAAAACTTTCTTAAACAGACACACACACATACACACACACACGTACACAGAGCAACAAACACGTGCATTTAAACATTAAATCATGTTTGCTTTTAATTTTCTTAACAAATTTATGCTTTAAGCCATAATGTTGCAATATGAAAAACAGCACCAAAAAGATAAAGAAATTAAATTAAATTTGTTCATTATTCTTTAAGCATAAATAAATTTATTTTTCAGAGTTTGTAAGTGGGTGTATGTGTGTGTGTGTTGTTTTATTTTTCAAACATTTTTTTAATGTTTCATAAATTTAATTAAAGCGAAAATAAAGCACTTGTTAGTGAAATTGTAAAAAGCAGGCATTTAGTATCATCAACATACATCAACATCTCATTCACCCACACATTCTCTGTTTTCTTTGTTTAGTAGAGAACAGGAAAATAAAGGAAATGAAACAATTTTGTAGTTTGTTAACAAGGATCAACCCACATCCATGAGTTGTACATTTGTTTTTTTGTATGAAATGTTTCTTAAACTAATTAGTTTTTGTTTTTTGTTCACATTAAAAACTTAAATATTCAACAAGTTATAACATGTTATTTATTTGATAAAAATGCTTTGAATTTTAAATAAATATTCAAAAGAAAATTCCCTTGAGTTTGAATTTTATTATCTTAAATGTTTTTATTTCAAATGTATAAATAATTTTGCCAAAATTTACTGAAATTATTTTTATGAAGTTAAAGAACTTAATTAGATATTTTACTTCCAGGTAAAGATTTAAGTAATTAGTATAGGTTCAAGCTAAAACTGTTCTAGAGCTAATCTATATCTAAGAATACAGGTGATTTAGTATCGACGTTTTCTTGGAATATTTATTTGCATACAAATTTAAAAATGTTCAAAAAAAAAACTAAATAAATTAAAATTTTGCAACCCAGGCTACAAAGAGCATTAAAAGAAAACTACAATTTGTTTAATACAAATTATATTCAATACAAACAAAAATATGAAAAAAATTTTCCTCTTGATGCCAAAAAAAAACCAAAGAAATGCTTGGTTGGCTAAACTTAATTCTATAGTTCTTTGCTGCTAAAGTGCAATACAATTTCTCTGTTTTTTTCATACTATAAACACACGTACAAATGTATAAGTTTGGCTGCAATTTGCAAGATATAAAACTGTTAAGAAAACACAAAACCCCAAAACAGGAACAAAGTTTATATGTTTCTTAAAATAAAAAATTAAAACGAAACATGTTCATCTTAAATAGAAAAAAAATAAATAATAAAAAGAAAAAAGTGAAATGAATTGAAGATATTGTATATATTCGCAAGAAAATAAACTCACATGCACAAACACAGGAATACTTTATAAATAAACTCAATTAAACATGCACAAACATGCCAGGGCACACCATACACTTCATTTTTGGCTCACTCCCTGTTATTTTATGTGTGTGTATGCGAAATGTTGAACCACCAAAAAAAAAAAAAAAGATCGTGAGCATAGCAAATGGCAAAGTGATGGAAATGAAATGCAAACATACGAACAAACAAATAAGTAAACAAACACACAAATAAATACGATAAAAGAAAAAAGAAAACAAAGTGAGAGAAAATATAACAGTAACTATGAAAAATTGAGAAAAAATTGTATATTTCCATGGCAAACAGTCAATGAATTTTACTTCGATTATACGTACTCCTGATACACATCAATAGCAGATGTACTGTGGGTTTAAAACATTTTATTTTGGAAGATATTTATAAATGCAACTGAACTAAACCAGAAACTTACCGGAACAGAACAAGAAATGAACTAGAACTAAAATATAACTGAACTAAAACTGAACTAGAACTGAACTAGAACTAAACTAGAACTGAACTAGAACTGAACTAGAACTGAACTAGAACGGAACTAGAACTGAACTAGAACTGAACTAGAACTGAACTAGAACTGAACTAGAACTGAACTAGAACTGAACTAGAACTGAACTAGAACTGAACTAGAACTGAACTAGAACTGAACTAGAACTGAACTAGAACTGAACTAGAACTGAACTAGAACTGAACTAGAACTGAACTAGAACTGAACTAGAACTGAACTAGAACTGAACTAGAACTGAACTAGAAAAACTGAACTAGAACTGAACTAGAACTGAACTAGAACTGAACTAGAACTGAACTAGAACTGAACTAGAACTGAACTAGAACTGAACTAGAACTGAACTAGAACTGAACTAGAACTGAACTAGAACTGAACTAGAACTGAACTAGAACTGAACTAGAACTGAACTAGAACTGAACTAGAACTGAACTAGAACTGAACTAGAACTGAACTAGAACTGAACTAGAACTGAACTAGAACTGAACTAGAACTGAACTAGAACTGAACTAGAACTGAACTAGAACTGAACTAGAACTGAACTAGAACTGAACTAGAACTGAACTAGAACTGAACTAGAACTGAACTAGAACTGAACTAGAACTGAACTAGAACTGAACTAGAACTGAACTAGAACTGAACTAGAACTGAACTAGAACTGAACTAGAACTGAACTAGAACTGAACTAGAACTGAACTAGAACTGAACTAGAACTGAACTAGAACTGAACTAGAACTGAACTAGAACTGAACTAGAACTGAACTAGAACTGAACTAGAACTGAACTAGAACTGAACTAGAACTGAACTAGAACTGAACTAGAACTGAACTAGAACTGAACTAGAACTGAACTAGAACTGAACTAGAACTGAACTAGAACTGAACTAGAACTGAACTAGAACTGAACTAGAACTGAACTAGAACTGAACTAGAACTGAACTAGAACTACACTAGAACTGAACTAGAACTGAACTAGAACTGAACTAGAACTGAACTAGAACTGAACTAGAACTGAACTAGAACTGAACTAGAACTGAACTAGAACTGAACTAGAACTGAACTAGAACTGAACTAGAACTGAACTAGAACTGAACTAGAACTGAACTAGAACTGAACTAGAACTGAACTAGAACTGAACTAGAACTGAACTAGAACTGAACTAGAACTGAACTAGAACTGAACTAGAACTGAACTAGAACTGAACTAGAACTGAACTAGAAGTGAACTAGAAGTGAACTAGAACTGAACTAGAACTGAACTAGAACTGAACTAGAACTGAACTAGAACTGAACTAGAACTGAACTAGAACTGAACTAGAACTAAACTAGAACTGAACTAGAACTGAACTAGAACTGAACTAGAACTAAACTAGAACTGAACTAGAACTGAACTAGAACTGAACTAGAACTGAACTAGAACTGAACTAGAACTGAACTAGAACTGATATGAAATTAAAATAGAAAAAATACATTTTAGACTGTTGTAGTGCTTTATTCCAGCCCACAGTGTTCTTTTGGATATGTAAATATTACACAAGCACACAGTCAATGAATTCCGGTAAAAATTACTAGCATTTTACCAAACAGATTCTGGCGTACTCAGGCCTATACGTTTGCGAACAGCAATAACAACAGTAATAAAAAACAAACGAAATAAAATTGAAGAATAATAAATTTCTGTTATATAAAAGTAGGCAATTGGAACAACTTAAACAAATGAATAAGAAAACGAAATGATAAAATAAGACACACATTCGCTTAATGCCAAAATTTATTACACAATTATCCCCAAAAATAACTGGGGTAAACAAACTCACACACAAACAAAAGGATCAAACTACTTAAGAAAATCAACGAAGAAAAAGTCGAATGAATAATGAAACATCTATTTAGGGCCAGATTTCGTAAATAAAGACATAAATAATTTCAATTTCTCAATCAAAATAAGAAAAACTACCAATAATAAGAAATTTATTATAATTTGTTTGTTTTGTTGTTACTGTTGTTGACGATTGACTTTCCACCTACATACATAACCTTACTCCAGCCAATACCATGGATTTTGGACGTCGAACTCAGCAAACATTAACACAGCCAGACTGTTGAAGACTTAAATATTTTATGACATGAAATAAAGAAGTTGTTACAATTGTAACTTTTTTTTGAGGAGGTATAAATGAAAACCGAAAGAACATAATGCACCAGACTGTTTCAAAGTTGTGAAGGAAAAACATTATTTATAATTTACAGTAAGATTACAATTGAAAACGCAAACGATAAGCGAAATAAGCTTTTCTGATTTCGTAAACAAAGTGTTAAAAGTGTTGTTGTAGTTTCGAGGAAGTTTAGACCCTTTATAGACGGTGTAAATTAAATCATTTCGAAGAACTAACTCACAACATAAAATATCATCATTGTCATCTAAAACATGAGCATCATGATTGTGTTTGTTGTGCCAACCAAACAAAAACAAAATATCAAAAAGAAAAACACCAGGATTAGTTTTAGTTACGTTTTTGTATTTTATAATTTATTGACTTTGCAGTTGTAAAAGTTTGACTTCCTTTTGTCTCCCTCCCCATTCCTCTCTGTCTAACAATACCAATACTCTTGCAAAACAATAAAAACGTGCAAGCAGCAAATGGACTCTCATCGACCATTAAGCGGTTTAGACGGACAAACATACATACGTTTACATGTGCCAGACATTCAGCCAAAACGTAGAGACACAGTCATATGATATTAGAAAGTAGTTTAGTACAGCCATTAATTTTAATACATCCATAAAAAAAGTAAAAATGGCGCCACGACAATCAAATCACATTAAACTCAAACCGCAACAACAATAAAAATAAAGCATTAAATACTAAAGAAAATTTTATTAAAAAGGATTCAATGTGAAAGTTTTAAAGACCCTAAAATAAAAGTAAAATATTACAGTATTAAAATTAAAAGAAGAGAAGCAGAAAAAAATCGTTGCCATAAAAGTGGTAAACTTAAGGGTATCTTTAAAGTATTTTTGAAATAATATTTAAGATTTTTAATAATTTAAACACAAAATTATCAATTTGAAAATAAAAAAAAAAACGCTAAATGTTGCATTACTAAACTGAAAAACTGACAACTGCCCCAAAAACATGCAAAACTCATCGTCTGTCTGTCAATAGCAAACAAAAGAAAAAGAGAACAAGATAATGTTTAAACTTGTCTCATTATTATCGGCCAAATATTTGCAAAACATTAACAGCATGCAACATGCGACCTAACCGGTTTCTGGTGTCACAGTTATTTTGAACATAAGATCCTCTACATATGGCTAACACCAAAGTTGCCATGTTGAAACGATTTTTAAGAAAATATGCACTTGTTTTTAAAGAAAACTTTTCACAAATTAATGGCAAACCTGTTACCAATTAAAGGTTTTTATAAAAATCTTTCCCTGAATATTTTTTATTGATCAATTGATGAGCTTTATGTAAAAAAAGCTTTTTTAAAAACTATTCAGAAATTTAAGCTTTAAAAAAACTTTTCAGCTTTGATCTTCCCATGAATGTCAAAAGCTTTTAAAACATTTCAGCAAAAAAAAAGCTTTTTATAGAAAACTTTTCAACACTGAAAGCTTATTATAAAAATCTTGACATGAATGTTTTGTTAATGACGAAGCTTTTCTTATAAAAGCTTTTTATACAAATTTAAAAACTGTTGAGACGGGAAAGCTTTTTATAGAAATTTGTTCAACAATGATTGTTTTTTTAAATAAAACTTGTCAACAATTAAAGTTTTATATAGAAAACTGTTGTTGTTTATTGCTTTAAAAAAAAAACTCTTTCTATGAATGTTAAAAAATGAATGTGTTTCAAAAAAACTGTTCAGCTTTAAAAGCTTTTTTTAAACATTTCAGCAATGGAAGCTTTTAATACAAAAATTTTCCATGAATGTTTTATAAAAACGGTTCAGACAAAAAAAGCTTTTTATAGAAAATTGTTCAACAATGAAATTTTTTTTCAACAGTAAAAGTTTTTACAGAAAATTGTTCAACAATGAAAGTATTTTATACACAACTTTTCACCAATTAAAGCTTTTTAAGGAAAACCTACACCAGTGACAGCTTTCCATAAAAAATCTACACCAAAGAAATTTTTCTAAAGAAAATTTTTCAAAAATATATATTTTTATAGAACAATGCTGACAAATGAAAGTTTACTATAGGAAAATCATCAAATCAACAAATTAAATTTAAAAAGAAATCACTAATGAAATTTTTCTATAGAAAAATATTTACCAATAGAATTTTTCTATAGCAAATTTTCTAAAGAAATATATTAAAGAAATTTTTTTGCCAATGAAACTTTTTTCAACTTATGAAAACTTTTGGCAGCTCTGCGTCTGGAACAAATAAAATTTATCTTCCTTATTGTTTGTATCGTTCCTTAAAGGCTTACAACACGCACATGTGAATGAGAGCATATGAAATGAATCTCTCTCTCTCGCTAAACTTTAAACCCTTAAGGGGACTAAAAATTTTATAAAATCTCGGGATCTAAAATTTTTATCAGAAGACTATAAATTTTATCCAATAAGATTATAAATTTAAAAAAGTTTTAGAAAACAAATTCTGCATAAAGAGTTTATTTTTGTTTATAAAAAGGCAATATCACCCTCAATGGGTTAAAACAATCTTCGATTGATCTTTTGTTGGTCTCTCCGTACAAAAATTAATTAAATGAAACGAACTTTTTCTCATAGAAGTTAAAGACCATTCAATAACAACCGAAAAATAAAACGAAACTCATACAAAAAAATGTATCTCATATCAAAAGAACAGCTCAGAAGAATCAGTTAAAATTGAACAATAGAAGGGTGAACACAAGCGCAATAAAAAAAATTCTTAAGAAAAAATAAGTATAAAAAAAACATAAAAAAATTAAATTAATTAATTAAAAAATAAATTTGAATATAATACTATAACTATATTTATAAATCTTTAAAAGAAAATACAATTAAAAATTGCATTTCAATTATAAGCGAATCTTTGTCATAGACGTCACAGAAAGAAGAAACATGACTCTAGTGTTTTGTCGTCTATTTAGAGGTCAAGTTTTCAATTAAATAATTAAAAGACGACAGCAAAACAACACAATTGTTGGCGTTTTCAAAACAACTACAACTATATAACCAATAATAATAAATAAATAACAACTACTTGCCTCGAGGTCAAATGTCAACTTAAACAGTGAATGAATGACGTAAAGTAAAGTGTCGTGTCTTATAGTGAAATACGAGTAATGTTGTCTTGTCTTAGTTATATGATAAAATTTGATTCCAAATAAAATGCAGAAATATTTCTTACTATTATTCATCCTCTACATTTGTTGTGCCTGTCAACAACAGGCTAATGCCAAACAAAAAGATGTCGCCCCCTTTAAGGAGGTCATCTGTGAATCTGTCACAATACGATCGATTAAAGATTTTAATAAACTGCAAAATTGTACTGTCATCACTGGCTATGTGCGTATAGTACAAATGCAATTTACTCCTCAGGCCTTGGAGCATGTTAAAGCCTCAAATATAGAGGAAATAAGTGAATATTTATTAGTGTACCGTGTTGAGGGTCTTGATAGTTTGGAAAGACTATTTCCAAAACTGGTGGTTATACGTGGTGTTGAACTGTTGTACGATCAATATGCTTTGATTATTTTGGAAAATCGCGATTTAAAAAATATTGGTTTGGTGAATTTATTGCGTGTTTTGAAGGGTTCTATACGTGTTGAGTCGAATCCTTCATTGTGTTTTACACACACCATTAATTGGGTTTCGATTTTGGGTAATAACACAAAACAGTATTACTATGTAATGAAGGTGAGTAATACAATCGAACTATTAATATGAATTAAACAATAAATTTTAATAAAAATGTCTTTTCTAAATTATGTTTCAATTGAAGCTTTTATAGAAACGTTTTAGTCATAGTTCCGTTACTGTTCTGTTCTAGTTCTGTTCTAGTTCTGTTCTAGTTCTGTTCTAGTTCTGTTCTAGTTCTGTTCTAGTTCTGTTCTAGTTCTGTTCTAGTTCTGTTCTAGTTCTGTTCTAGTTCTGTTCTAGTTCTGTTCTAGTTCTGTTCTAGTTCTGTTCTAGTTCTGTTCTAGTTCTGTTCTAGTTCTGTTCTAGTTCTGTTCTAGTTCTGTTCTAGTTCTGTTCTAGTTCTGTTCTAGTTCTGTTCTAGTTCTCTTTCTACTAAAAAATAAAAATAATTTTATTTACAGAACAATAAATCCCCAAATCAATGTCCTCTGTGTTACACCTATCAGGATGAACTGGATACAATCGAGGTTAATCGTCACAAAAAATGCTGGTCTATGGGAAAATTCCAAAAAACCACTTTAGATTATATAGATGGTAAAAAGTGTTACAAACAAGGCGGTAGAAGCAGTTGCTTGACTTCATGCTCGGATAGCAACTGCAGACATTGTACAAAATATGTGTCTGAGAGAGGTTGTGTAGATAATTGTTTACCGCCCAAATATAGATTGGTGAGTTTCCAAGGGACAACATTTTTATTATTTATTACAATTATATATTTCTTAAAAAGGCCTATAAAAGACAATGTGTAAGTGATTGCACTCAATTGAAACTGAAGCAATTGGGCATGGAATGTGTGAAAGAATGTCCCAAACATTATGTGGAAGTAAAGAAAAATGGCAAAATTTCATGTGCTTTAAATTGTACTGGTAATTTTGTAGTACACACTATAGATGACTTGGAAGGTTTGGCTGATTGTAGTACGATCGAGGGTTCCTTGACCATAGAATTATATGAGATTCACAGTAAGTCTTAATGAAGACATAATAATGTAAAAAAATGTAATTTTCTTTAATTTTTTACAGAACCCTTAATACAAAATTTGGAACATGCTTTTCGCAATTTAAACGAAATTACCGGTTATTTGAAGATATTAAGTTCACCACAAATTGTATCTCTACATTTCTTTAAAAATCTCCATACTATAAGAGGTTCGGAATTGATAGAAAATAAGTATGTTTAGAAATCAGTAACTTAATTGTTGATTTATTACAATTTTTTTTAAATTTTTTCCAGGTATTCCCTTTATATGGTTAACAATCATTATTTGGAAGAATTATGGCTCGGTAGAGTGGCCATTTTACAGGGCTGTATTTATTTCCATTTCAATCCACGATTGTGTTATGAAAAAATTACCGATTTACAGAGTAGTTTTAAAGAATGTACTAAAATAACGATTAAGGATGCTTCCCGAAATTCAAATGGCGAAAGAGTAGTATGTAAGTTTAATAATCTTTTATTTGGAAAACAAGTAGGAAAGTATAGTCGGGCATGGCCGACCATATAATACCCTACACCATGAGTATATTTATTTAAATTTTTACTTTTTATAAAGAAAATTTTATGTTGAATATTATTCCAAAATATTTAAGCAATTTATTGATAAAAAGAAAACAAAATTTCTAAATGAGGCTTTATATAGGTCAAATATGGGCCGATTATCGGTAAATTTTGGGAAAAGGATATATTTTTAAATAACAGTTAGTTTTGTTCAGTTTCATTGCGATACAAATGGTTACAAGTCAATTTTAGAAGTTTAAGACATTTTTTGAAGGGGGGTTTGTATGGGGGCTGGGGTCAAATAAGGCCAATCCTTACGAAAATCTGCAGTGTCATTTATACTTATATAAAACTTATTTGTGTCAATTTTTAGAGAGATAATTGAATATTGGACGTAATTATGGTTGTATGGGGGCTAGGTGAAATAATGGACCGATTTCAACCATTTTCAATAGGCTTCGTCCCTGTGCCAAAAAACATGTATGGTCCAAAATTCATCAAATTAACTTGAAAATTGCAGCCTGTACCTTGCGCACAAGGTTTACATGGACAGCCAGCCGGACAGACGGACGGACATGTCTCAATCGACTCAAAAAATGATTCTGAATCGATCGGTATACTTTAAGGTGGGTATTGGACCAATATTTTTGTACGTTTTTGTATGTTGTATGTTACTAGTCAAATATTACATAATTGAAGAATTTTCTATAGATAATCATTTGTTGGAAGACTTTTATATAGAAAATCTTGTAGAAAACCTTTTATAGAAACTTATGCTTGATAGAATTATTCTAAATTTTATTATACGATTTTTTGTAAATTCATTTTTCTTTCCCCTTTTTAGGCGGTCCAGACATACGAGATCTTACAGCCAATATTACCGATTTCAATTCAAATTCCGCTGTCGTACAAGTTGATCTTATGGTTCCAGAAGAGTTTAGTCTACTAATCGGTTACACTTACTATTATAAAGAGGCTCCTGAGAGGAATGTAACAAAATTCGATGGTCGTCATGGTTGTGGCAGAGATAGGTAATTATTTAAACTCTATAATTCCCCCAATAAAACTTTAATAACCTTTAAATTTATTCTAATTTTAGTTGGATGACCGATGTCGTTATTAGCCAACGTAGACGTCATATTTTAAAGCATCTTAAACCGGCAACACAATATGCTTACTTTGTTAAAAGTTTGACCACCATGGATTATCCTTACTATGCGGAACATGTCTCGGAAATAGAATATTTTCAAACTCAACCCGCCAAGCCAGAAAAGGTGGCAAAGATGTATACACACAAACTGTCCACAAAGGAAATTGTGAGTACAAATTGTTTAAAATTACATGGTTCAAATTTTAAAAGTCGCCGTTTTTTTCAAAACAGGAAGTTCATTGGTGGCCACCACGTATTCCCAATGGCATTATAGAAAAATATATTTTGCAGTATGAAGTAACAAGTAAATAGTTTTTGAAATTCCTCATAATTTAACAAAAGTTATTAATATTTCCGTTAAATGTATCTTTTTACAAAAAGATGACACAATTCTCACAGACTCCATTTATCAAAATAAAGAAGAACTTTGTCAATGTCCTAAACTTGATGTAGAATCGATAATTGCCACTCCCCATGTAGATGATTATCATAATAAAGTGCAATGGCTCTACAAAGATGCCTTAAGTAATTTGCTGTAAGTTTTCGCAAAAACTAAATCTTTCACTTTTCCTAATGTTGTTTCTTAAACCAAAGATTCCAAAAAAGCAAATCTTCCGGACAAGCGGCTTGCATTAAATCGGACAGCAATGAAACTGGAGAAGCTCGTGCCGAGAAGGCTTACAATAAATTGCGTAATCAAACCATAATAAAGCAAGAAGAAGCCAAAGAAACCTACATTTTACCTCATCCCTATCCAGTATGCAATCAATCAAATCCCAATATACAAGATCAAACGGAAAACAAGTGCATACCGTTGGAAAGATATGAGGATGCCATTGAAATACCTGGTCATCGTCACTCCTATATATTGAATAATTTAGAACCCGAACAGACATATCGCATTAGTTTGAGAGCGTGTGTCAAAGATTTAGCCAATGGCTGTGGTCCGGAAAAGGTTATATTAGCGGAGACAGTGAGCAAACGTTTGCAAACAATATTGGATAACTTATCAATGCATAAGTTGTAAGTTGTTTAATGTGTAATAAACATAATTTTATCAAAATAAAAGTTAAAATAGAAACAATGATTTTGTAAATTTTTTTTTTTTTTTTGTTGTAGGAATTTGACTTGAATATCATTGAAAATTTAAAAAAATAGCAACGTTTTTTCATTTAAAGGTGGTTGTGTGATGTAATAAGTGCATCCTTTTGCACTGACAAAAACACAAAATCACAGTTTTTTCCTTCTTTCATTTTGATAAATCAGTATTGTGAATTGTATCTAAAAAGAAATATGTTAATAATAATGGTAACAAAGTTCATTACAACTGGTAATACAGTGTTTTAGTAATGCCATACTTATGCGTCAACAAAAACCGTTAAACTTTATTGCAGAGTATCAAATGTAAACGGATTAAGAAGAACAATATCGATAAAATACCACAACTGTAAAAGTAAAGGCTGAAGTGTCAAACATATTCAGTACTTTGAGCCCAACTGCAACTGAAAGCTAAGCAATGTAAATTACGTAATGTATAATGTTTAAAAAAAATAATTAAATATGGTTTAATTTAAAAAATTTGTACCAATAATTTCACACACACACTAACCACATTTAAACAATACAAAAAGGTCAACAAATTGTTATTTCTCATTTTCGAACGCCAAAGAATATTTTTCAACTATTGTAATTCGTGCAGTTTGACGTATGGATTGTGACCGCTCTCATATAAATTAGGGTTCTATAAATCGACTTTCGAATATTCGAACAATCGACTTTTTGTCGAAAAAAGTCGAAAAGTCGAAGTCGACTATTTTGTTCCATAACTCGACTATCGCCTATGAAAAAAGTCGACTTTGTAAATAAAAGTCGAAAAGTCGGAAAGTCGAAAAAAGTCGAAAATAGTCGAAAAAAAGTCGAAAAGTAGGAAAAAGTCGGGAAAATTTGAAAAAAAGTCGAAAAGTCGACTATTTATAAAATATTAAAAGTCGAAAAGTTGAAAAATCGACTTTTAATTGAATGAAAAAAGTCGAAAAATCGACTTTTAACTAAATGCAAAAGGTCGAAAGTCGAAATGTCGACTTTTTATAATATGCAAAAAGTCGAAAAGTCGACTTTTCATAAAATGCAAAAAGTCGAAAAGTCGACTTTTCGTTTCAACTATAGAAGCCTAATATAAATACAAACATTGAATAAATGCTTGACACTTAGAATGCTTGAAGTACTACTTTCAACTCTACTGCGTCACAAGCGGTGCACGAACATTGTCAGCTAATATTGAAATTTTATATTCTTTTTTAATGCATATTTTTCAATTTTAATATATTAATGAGTTTAATAATGAAACAATAATAAAAGCTTTAGAAAAACTGATTTTTTCAATATAAGATGAATAAATAACTTAAAAATTGTTTAAAAAGCGTAGCATGTAACTAGAAGCGTAGAATGCGAAGCAAGTATGAAAAACACCTAATGCTTTGACTCGAAGGCGCGTAGTGTGGACTTCCGGCTTTAAGTTAAATTCAAAAATTTAAGATAAAGTTCTGAAAACTAAACTTATAGTCTCGAGATGATTAAATTTTCCAGCCCAGACTGAGAAAAACTGCAAATATGGTAATCTTATACCAAACACACATAAAACCATATGGCAGCACTCATAAATTGACATTTCATTTTTTCCTCTCATTCTTTTTCATTCATTCGCATTCACACTTTGAGAAAAGTAAGTTATTGAAAAGAATTGTTTTTTTGCCAGAAGAAAAATAAAAAACTGTGGCGTAAATTAATGAAAATTTAAAGAAAATATTAAACAATTAATTAAAACGAATAAAAACAATAATATTAAACATATAGAAAAATAAAAGTTGATAAGATAACTCTTTATTTCAAAGTGCCTAAAATCTTTTTGTTCCCTAAAGGGCTGCTGGTTGGTTAAATATAAGAAAACGGGACAAAAAAAAACTACTTTACGTCAGCAATAATCGGACTAAAAGAAGAAAATTAATCAAAAAAGAATATTAAAATTTATAGTGTTATGTGATTACAAAGTAGCGGGATTTTTAAATAAACAACACGAAAAGAATATATTAAATTAAAAACATTTTTAAATGTACATATCTATTCTAAAAATATTTAAATACAATTAATAGAAAATGCAGAAAATATCTAGTATTAATTGTTCTTTACTGCTGCCCCCAATTATAGACATTAACGTATGTACGTATAATTGAAAGCCTCCTTCCTCTGCATAAAACAACATTTAATCATAAACAATTTAACCAGTCAAAGTGAATATGTGTATTTTGTATTGAAAATAAAATCAGTTTATTTAGATTTGTTTTTTTGCAATATTTTTCTATTTCGTGTGCTAGCTGATGACTGGTCACAATGGCTGTATGCCGCGTCGCTGCTTGCGTCAATGTTGAGAATGACTAGGGGAGTCATTTATTTAAACGGAAAGAATAAATAAATGAAACGATTGAACAGATTTGCGTGTGGAGTAGAATAGAATTAAATTATAAATTATTAAAAGGAAAACAAGCTAAAGATGAAAGTAACAAAATAATAATGTTAATTTGTTATTTAATGACACCCTACATCACCACATTGAAGAGATTATTATATGCTTAAAGTATATCGATCGAATAAGAATCTAGCCTATGTCTATCTGTCCATCAGGGTGCATGTCCATGTAAACCCTGTACGCAATTTCCATTAAGTTTAGGTCATGCGTATGTTATATCCCAAGAACATCCAATTTGGGCTTTTTATGCCTATATAGGCATTTTTTGGAATAGTAATTTTTCATCAATAAATTACTAAAATGCATATTTTTTTAAATAACACAGATCTGGTGTATTGTCTTATATGGTCGGCTACTTGTTTATTATTGTACATACAGTGAATCAATTAAGTAATTTGCCTATGTAAAATTTTATAAATTTTAAGAAAAAACTTTATGTGAACAATTATTTTTAGCAAAATAAAGCAATTTGTTTGTTGTATTTTTTAAAGAATATCTTATATTTTAATTTTCTACCATAAAAAGTAAAATCGTTATAGAAATTAACGAAATTTTTAATAAAATGTGAACGTATTGTTAATTTTTTTGGGTCAATAAAGTATTTTGGTTTTTTATTTTAAAATATCTAAATTAGGTATTTTTCCTGTACTACACGACACTTCACTTTACATTGGTTCCAAGCAATCTAAGGTCTGTTTAGAGGTCTAAATTTAAACATAGTGTTCCTCCTAGTTCGTATATAGATTTTGAAAAAGATAAATCAGAAGTCCAATAGTTTTCCTTGGATACAAGTCGCCACCCTTTGGCAGTTAAAGATTTTGAATGAGCACTCAGTGCGTTTTTTCTAATAATTCTTTGGATCATTTCATCTATTACTCTTTTTTGTATTTTTTAATGTTATTGATTAAACATTTCATAATTATATTTTATTGATTTACACATCTTCTAGAAATCTAAACTCATCATTATCCTTTAAATATTTTAAGGCAAATGACATCTCATTTTCACCCAATGAGGATATGATTTTTGCAAATTGCAATTGAAAAATATTTAACACTTTTCCTTTTAACAATAAAACAATAAATTCCAAAAATAATTAAAAAAATAATTTGAAAACCCCAATGAAATTAACCGGAATTCTTAATATGCAAAATACTTTATTGACATGCAAATTCTGATGAAAAATAATAAAATGCAACAACAAATGCACCAAAATTTGTATTATAATATTTTTTCTAATTTTTTCCCATTTTACACAATCTCTATTTTTAATTGGAAAACATATATTTACTTTTTACCTGTTTATTCGAATTTTATTTATGAACAAAAAACAAAATTCTCTTAAAAAAAAGGTAGGCAAAAAACTTAGTTGATTTACTGTATATATTGTTACGTTGTGTTGTATTTCCAAATTATTTTTGGAAAGGAGATTTTTAGTTCAATGTTCTTTTGAATGTTTTATTTGGCAGCAAAAATGAAGTCTGGTTTTCTCTTTTTTGCTTCAATACCCTACATTTAAAATTTAAATGAAATGAAATATGTTTTGAAACATTTTTTTTAATATTTATTTTATTTTAAAATTATTTTTAAAATAAAAGAAATTTATTTTTCATTATGCAATTATTTACCTAGATACAATATTTATAAAAACTTTACAAGAATTTGCGGGAATTTTCCTTTAAATACTATGCCAAACATTCGACTTTTACCGTTTTATTTCAATTAATTTATCTTAAAACGTATAAAACAACAGTTGTAAACAGAATTTTAAATGTTATTTGATTTGAGAATGTTGTTCCCCCTTAATATAGTCAGTTTTAATTATAACATAAAATAAAAATTACCACAACTTGTTTATCGTTTCATTAACAAAGTGATAATGGTGGTGGTAGTGTTCTGGTAGTATTTGTTAGGGAATTACATTTGTTATTATTGCTTTAAGATAAATAATTGCGAATTAACGTTTTTTAATTATTTCTCTTTAAACTTTTTCTAATATTTAACCCTGAATGTTGAAACGCTAATGACTTAAACCAAAATTATAAAGCAAAATTATTGTATAAAAATTGTTGCTCAAATTTAAAAACTAAAGCAAACAAATATTTCTATTTAACAATTAGCTTGATTTAATAAAGTTGAAATTTTTAACCAGTAATAGTGATAAGCCATTTTTTTTAACTAAAAATGTTTTTGCACATTGTCTTGCTATAAATATTCTAAATTGAATAATATTTCTTAACTTTATTATCCCTATCACTGTTCTGATTATTATATTTATTCTGAAATTATAACATTATAAATAAATTAACATTTTAAATACGACGTTATCTTTCTGTCAGTCTGAAAGCTTTCAGTTTTAAACATTTTTGCAATGTGTTACAGTTAAATCATTTTCTTATTACTGAAATAAGTTTTTATTTAACCATTAACAGTGCAATAAACTTTATATCATTACAATATTAGTACTTGCTGTTTAAAATTAGATTTCACGTAAAAATAATTGAGAAAAATGTGATGACGCTTTTTTTAATTTTATTTAAAAAAGTTTTTTATCTATTTATTTCTTTTATGGTTTTACAATAACAAATCGGGAATTGTAAACAAAATATTTATTTTTATAATTATTGTAATTTTTTATGTTACTGTGTAAAAGTTGGTGCCTTGTAGACTATTTTATGAAAAATGTACGTTATTGATATCTTAATGAACTTAAACCGAATTAGAATTGAACTAGAACTGAATAGAACTAGGAATGATCTTTAACTAAACTATAACTGAACTGGAACTAATCAAGAACTGAACTAGAACTTAACTTGTACTGAAATAGAACTGAACTAGAAATGATCTTTAAATAAACTATAACTGAACTGGAACTCATCAAGAACTAAACTTATACTGTACTAGAACGGAACTAGAAATGATCTTGAACTAAACTATAACTGAACTGGTACTGATCAAGTAATGAAGTAGAACTAAACTAAAACTGAACTAGAACTGAACTAGAAATAAACTAGAACTGAACTAGAATTAGAATTAGAACTGCACTAGAACTGAACTAGAACTGAACTAGAACTGAACTAGAACTGAACTAGAACTGAACTAGAACTGAACTAGAACTGAACTAGAACTGAACTAGAACTGAACTAGAACTGAACTAGAACTGAACTAGAACTGAACTAGAACTGAACTAGAACTGAACTAGAACTGAACTAGAACTGAACTAGAACTGAACTAGAACTGAACTAGATCTGAACTAGAACTGAACTAAAACTGAACTTGAACTGAACTAGAACTAGAACTGAACAAGAACTGAACTAGAACTGAACTAGAAATGAACTAGAACTGAACTAGAACTGATCTAGAATTAAACTAGATCAGTAAACTAGATCTAAACTAGAATTAATCTAGAACTGAACTAGTACTGAACAAGAACTTAACTAAAACTGACTAGATTAATAAATCAGAAAATATGTTTTTTAATATTATATTCATTTATCAAATTTCTCAAGCTAACTGGTATTGTACATGAACTACTATGAAAACTTTTGTTTTGTTTTACTATTTATAAATAAAAGAAAATCTTATCAGGAACAATTAAAATAAAAGTGGACGTGACTAGAAGAGAGTATAGTTAATGGCCATACATAAAAATAAATAAATAAACACAGAAAAATTTATAGTGTGAATTATAATCGTTGAATCATCTACGTACATATGATAGATAGTACTGTGATAAGTAGAATATTGTGAAAAGCTCATAATTAAGTAAAAAAATACGATTAATGAAAACAACGTAGAAATATTTTAATAAACCTTAATTATTTCAAATAAAGTTATCAAGGATTATGTTTGTATAATGGTTTATGTAGAAAACTTTTGTTTCTTGCTTTTTTTTGTGCTCCTAGTTGTATTTTCGCGATTATTGACCTAATAAGCGTGTTTTATATTCTTTTGTATAAATAAACTGTTTATTTTGGTAGTCACCTAGCAATTCTTATCAGCCTTTAATCAATTGTTTACTGTTAGATACATAAATTTCATTTAATTGATTTTTATTTTTTTAACGATTGAGAAATGTGCGTTATGAAGAAATACGTTGATTCGCGCCATCATATTTGTGTCTGGAAGATTACAATAGGTTTGTTCATTTATAACGAAGTTATTAAATTAAAAATTTTCAAAAATTCTTTTCGTACTTAATACTCAAAAAATAGGAAAATTTTGTTAATTTAATTTAAAAATAACAATTTTTAAGTAGACAAAGGAATGATCTGTATGACGGTGACATTTTAAATACATATCTAATTTAAAATTAACTCAAGATTTCAAAATATTTAAAATTTGCCTAGATTATATGTTAATTTTAAAATATTTACTTTTCAATCATTTTTTCTTTAAAAACAAACAAATATGATAAGAAATTCAGCAATGAATTGTTGGATTAAATACAAAATTTAACTTGCAACAATAGAACACATTCTCAAAAGTATTTTCTACTGAAGTTTTTATGTTCTTTTTAAGAGTTTTTTTGGTTATTGAACAGATCTAATATTTTGAGTCATTGTTTTTGAGTGTTTTATTAATAAAAAAATAACAGGATAATTTGTTATTTGCTTGAGGTAATTTGAAGAGCATTTTATCGAAGTTTCGCCTGGTAACAAAGGTTTGGTAACGTGTACTGAAGGTAATGTAGTTATTTCATACATTACTTGGTAATGAGTTCTCGTTATCAATAACATAAATTAATTTTTTTTTGAATAGACTTTATAGTCAATTGTCGATAGTGTATGTCCAATAAGGAATTATATAGTGTTTCTAACCGTAGTCGATTTTGGGAGTTTTTTCAAGAAATGTTGATATTTACATTTGTATTGAAACCATTCCCGATATAATGATAAAATTACTTTTTAATGGGGCATTGAATAAGAGAATAGACTAGCAAACATAAGAAATAACTGACAACCCAGTTTTAAATCCAGAAAAGTTGGGTAATGAGATTTGTACCAGTCATTTTTGGACATCGTCGAACAAAAATAAGTAGTTATTCACCCAAAAAGTTACTACTTACACTTTTCTCCAATATTACTTGCTTACTTACCGAGTAAGTAAAGATTTTGATGGGCTATTATGGAGGAACAATTTTTAAGTTATATTTAAAAACAGATTTGCTTAAAACTTAAGTATACTTTCTCTGGTTCCAAGGATTTTGACATTTTCAAATTTTGTCGGCCAAAAATGTTATCATTTCGTTAGAGTGCTAAAGATACTAGTACTAGTTTAACTAAATATAGAACTACAAGATTCTATTGTTCTTCCCTGACAATCGTTGGCCAATTGAAAATCGGGTCGTTCCCGAGCGGAAATCCAATTGTCGTGGGAACGCACAATATCCTTTTCAGGGCGTTCGGATGTATTTCTAGGTAAAATAATGGATCAAATTGAGACCTGTTGTTTTTAATAAGAAAATAAGTCTAACATAATTAGTAATATTAAAGAAGGGTATTGCATCATTATTGTGCGTTACAATCTTTACCCAAAAACCCGATATACCTTTCACACTAAATTGGGGAAGGATATAATTAGAAATTCTTTAAATGTACTTTTTACTCATTGATTCAGAAATGTTTACAAATTTTGATAATAATTTCCTCGCTCCAATTTTAAGAAAAATGATTCAGACTTAAATTAATTTTCATAGCATTTTTTATACATTTTATAAGTTTGTTGTTTAGTTAAAATAATTTGACGATAAATTTAGGGTAATAAGCTGATGAAATCTTTTAACGCATCATAATTCTTACGAGAAGTACTGTTGTTCAAGTACTTGGTAACTGATGATAAACTTTAACAAACTTTAACTCATACTTTTAAAATTAGTCAACAACAAATTAAGATAAAAATTAGAATTCGCCAAAAATGAAAAAAAAACATCATTGCGAACCGTTGTCCTATTAACGTTTGATTTTTATCTGATATTTGTTATAAGTAGTACGTCGTACAAACATATTGTACTACAATTGTATACACACTACTTGAACGTTTAAAACAACAATTAACAACAAAATTTAACTACCTTATATGTATATGTTTATTTCATTGTTATTATTACGCTTCAGACACTGATGTTTCTCTTATCTTGGCATTTAAATCAACAAGGGATTTCTGATAAATGTCGTTGTCTAAAAAGACTATATGTAGTTAAATTTAAAAAAAAAAAATATAATTAATGCAATCATATTTTTAATTTCTTTCTTATTTCAGAACTCAAAGTGTAGGGAACTAACGTGTTACGTGTCTCCCTAATAAATAAGAATAAAAAACTAAAAAAAAGTAAAAGGAAAATTTTAAATATAAACCACTCGATTATTACATTACTGTGATAATTCATCTCTAAAGAAGTAAAACAAAGTTATTAATCATCATACAGCCGTAAGATGTCACAGAATCAATCATATTTTTGGCAGACCACTAGACACAATGTCTATTTGAAACGCTCGGCTAAATTGCATATGTTATTAGCAATGATGGCCGTTTTGACGTTCTCTACAATATGTTTGGCAGAGATAGAACCAAAATATAGCGATGAAACAGCTCAGGCAATGGGAATGCAAACAGTAAGTAGACTAATTATTACGATTTTTTATGTGATTTGATAAGATATACATATTAATTTTTATCGGGAAAATCGCCGAAATTACTGATAATATAAAAAAATCCATACGTTACAAACAATTAAAGTGGGACGAAATATTATGTGTACAAAAAAAAAGTGATTTTAAAAATGTTATTTTTTTAAATAGTCCTAATTCAGTTCTAGTTCAGTTCTAGTTCCGTTCTAGTTCAGTTCAAGTTCAGTTCTAGTTCAGTTCTAGCTCAGTTCTAGTTCAATTCTAGTTCAGTTCTAGTTCAGTTTTAGTTCAGTTTTAGTTCAGTTCTAGTTCAGTTCTAGTTCAGTTCTAGTTCAGTTCTAGTTCAGTTCTAGTTCAGTTCTAGTTCAGTTCTAGTTCAGTTCTAGTTCAGTTCTAGTTCAGTTCTAGTTCAGTTCTAGTTCAGTTCTAGTTCAGTTCTAGTTCAGTTCTAGTTCAGTTCTAGTTCAGTTCTAATTCAGTTCTAGTTCAGTTCTAGTTCAGTTCTAGTTCAGTTTTTGTTTAGTTCTGGTTCAGTTCATATTTAGTTCTAGATGTTTTATTAAAATCTTTAAAAAATCTTCATCTAAATAATTTATTAAATTTCCAACTTTCTCTTGTAGAAATCCGCCCTTGACGACGCAATTTTAGTTAAAGACGAACAATTCGATGTGGCCAATGATTTAGCAAACGCAGATACAACAAAAGATACCCAAGCAAACTCCGGCTTTTTGGACGCATTTACTGCGTCCATCTCTGTAATTCTATTTACAGAGTTAGGTGATAAGACATTTTTCATAGCAGCCATTATGGCCATGCGCCATCCACGCTTAGTGGTCTTTACCGGTGCCATAACAGCCTTGGCCCTAATGACCGTACTCTCGGTGGTGTTTGGCATGGCTGCTACAATTATTCCTAAGGTCTATACATATTACATTTCAACGGCGTTGTTTGCCATTTTCGGTTTAAAAATGATCTATGAAGGTTATTTCATGAAGGCCACCGATGCTCAAGAGGAATTGGAAGAAGTACAATCGGATTTGCGTAAACGTGAAGATGAGGTAAGTGTTTGTGTGTTCCTGTTTTATTTTTTTTCTGTGTTGGAGTGTCACTGTTTTTTTTTTTTTTTTACTTTTATTATTTTTGCTAAAGCACTACTATTTTTTTTTGCTGTTGGTATTATTATAATTTTTTTTTATTTATTTTGCATGTAAAAACAAACAAACACGCTCTCTATCTTTTTTAAGCTACCTTTTTTATTTTCAAACTCACTGTAGTAGTAGTTGGGCTTTAATTTTTAAATATTAAGTTTTTTTTAATTTGTTTTATTGAAAAAATTTTCCAAATTTTGTTATGCAAATATTAATTTTATTCAAAATTACGTTTTGTTTAGTAATTTAACTAACTTTGTATGAAAATTTTTAAAAAAATATGGGGTAATTTCTAATACATACTATGTTACTCCTATTTTCTCATCCTTTTAATCCCAATCTTTTTAACATTTCAAAATTTACTAATTATTTTAATGCATTTTCAAATATCCTTAAAACAAAATTACGAAAGTTTTTGTTAATAAATTTATATGCAATTTTTATTAATAATTTAAAATTCATTTGGCATGTTTTGGACGGTTTATAGAAATTTTTTTTAAAAAAAATTGTAATTTTGTTACAAATAAATAGGAATGAATTAGGAATTCTTTTTGAATAGAATTTTTATAAGGAGACTGAACAAGAATGAATAGTATTAAAATTAAAACAATATTTAACATTAGTTTATTAATCTATCAAAACAAACGTTTTCTATAATTCTTAAAAAGTTAAACAGAGTTGCGTTTACCTTAGTTTTTCTGTGCTTCAACTTTCGACCTTGACTATTGTAACTAACATTGTTTAAATTTTTATGTTTAATTTCTGATTAATTTTTGCTCCCATTTTCTTAATTTATCTATCTATCCCTTTCTTAATCTATTATTATGTTGCAATGATTTTTGTTTCTGAGCCTTTTTAACAGCTACTGCAAAATATCCTAAACACTCCTTTTCCTAATATTCCAATTCCTACCATAAGCCCTTACTCCCGCTTAACCAAAAAAAAAAAATATATATATATTGCATAATTTAAATTTATTTTTCTTTTGTCAACTCAAAGATACTCTACTCAATGTAATTGCAAATGCAAATCATAAAAATTAATTAATTTTCAAACAAAATAATACAACAAACAAAAACTTATAAAACAAGAATTTACTTAACTAATGATGATTATGATGATGAAGATGATTAAATGAATTTTGTTTGTCCAATCGTTTTAATGCGATTTTTTTTTTATTTATTTTTTTGTATTTTTTTTCTTCTCTTGAATGTGTGGTGATTTGGAATAACCCAAAAATAAAAACAAATCACCTACTTCTACCACTCTACAACTACTGCAACTATTGTTATCACCAATGCCACAAAAACAAATAAACTTCACTCCTTTAATTGACAAAAATACAAAAATTAAATCCTTGTATAAATTCCTCCCCTTTTTATCCATTATGAAAACCAACAAATGAAATTGAAAATTGGCCTCTTAATTGTCATGTGTTGTTGTGACTATAGCTCTTCCGCTCGAAGCGTGGTGGCGACAGTGAGGCCAAACGTAAAAATAGTAATTCGGATAAGGAGGATGCAGATTTAGAATGCGGCGCTGGCGCCTCAACTGCTACTCCAACAGCTCTGGCCACTGCCAAGAATCCGGAAATGCAGCATCGTCAACGCAAACAACTCTCATCTGCTCATAACAACACAAATGGCTGTGAATTGAATAAGGACAAAGATGATGAAGTAACTGCTGTCTTGGCTGACTCTTCCGGCAATAGCGATACGGATGACTTTCTCACTGGTGAGGAGGCTCTCAAACTGTCAACCTTTCATAGCAGTCCAGCTCTATCGGCGTCCGCCTTATCGAATCAAACGAATCAAACTAATTGTGATGATGATACTTCTATTAATCATAAGCTTAGATATAATAATAGTATTAACAACAACAACAACAATAATAATAACAATAATGCCAGCAATGGTGGTACACCTTCGAGAAAACATAATCACAATGACTCTAATGGTGGAGTCTTGGTGCATTCTGCTTCTGCTACTGCTAATTTTAATAAGCAGCGCTCCTTGAATAAACAAATGAATGGCAATGTTTTAACCACCAGCGGCAGTGTCCATAGTATCAATAGTATAACTAGCTTGGGCCTCAACTCGGCAACTGGTGTTGCTGCTGGTCAGTCCAATGGCGAGTTGAAACAAGTTGGCGGCAACAAAAAACGGGTTAGCGTCTTTTCTAGTACTTAAGACGTTGTTTATATTATTATGTTTTTGTTTTCTTTTCTCTTTCTCTCTTAATAACTCCACATATTTTTTTGTGTGTTATATAATTATACATATATACATAATTTTACTTCTTTTTTTAATCATCTCTCATAAGTTTTGTGTACAATGAACCCATATTCCCAAAAAAAAGCAAAAAAAAAACATTTTTGTTATTTGGTTACTGCACTTTCATAAGTTTATTTTTGTTAACTTAACATTCTAACCAATACCTTCTTTATTCATTCATTATCCATTACTTTGCATTTATTTATCACACGCTGTTCTGTTTTTTTTTTCTGGTTATATGTTGGTTAATTATTTTTTTTTTAATTTTACTAATTTATTTTCATAATCATTTCTGTTATATTTTGTTTATTAATTTTGTTATTTATTAATTACGTTAACTACTGGCTGGGATGTATTGGTTGGTTGGCTGCATAATTATTTTATTTTATTTTTTTTTTTTTTTGTTTTTGTGAAATATTTACCAATTTTCCAAATTTAACTAATTACTTTTAATACAGTTTTAAACATTTAATAACAGTTTTTATAGCAGGTGTTAGTATTTTATAAAAAGAATAGTTTTTAATTAAAAAATTAGCAAAAGTTGAAGGCAAAATTTAAGGCTTTCTTAAAGCAGATATGATATTTGAGGGATACATTTATAATATACACTTAATTGAATAACATATGCAATACAGCAATTCTCAAATAGCTATTAGTACTTACAAGAGAATCTGAGAGAACTTTTTAATTTTTATTCTTTCCAATTGAATGCATAATTTTGATTACTTAGAAAAAGTTTGTTATTGGAATGTAATTAATTTTAGTTTTTCTTTTAAGTGAATTAGTAGTTTTTTTGTGCAATTTTAGAGTTTTAGTAAAATTGTATTTTTTTTGGGAAAAATTTAATTTTATTGATAAATTAACAACATTTTTCCTATAGAATTTTATTGTTATTGAAATAATAGTCGAATTCACAATCGGTGTTGTACGGTAGTATCGTAGTATGTTGTAATTTTTTTTTATAATTGAATTGTTTTTGTTTCGAAAAATTACAACGATACGACATTGATTGTGAATTGGACAAATGTATTTTTACAGCCTGTTTTACAATATCGAAATAACATTTTCGTTCTTATAAATATATTAAAAACAATGCTTTTGTAAAAATGAACATGTTCTTTCGCTTAAGAGAGAGTCAGTTAATATAGAAAGTAGAATTCTTGGTTAACAATTTGATTTAATATATTTTTTGAAAAAAATAATTCAATCAGGTTTTTATTTCAGAATTGGTATTTTAGTTTAAAATCGTTTTTTTAGTTCAAAGCCTGTTTTAAGATCAAAGTCGGAGTTTTAGTAAGAAATCATATTTTTAGTACAAAATGGGATTTTTATTACAAAATGTAGTCTTATGTTACGAACTGCTTTAGTACAAAATTGTAATTCTTATAAAAAAAAATTATTTTTGAGTACAACATTAATTAAAACAAAAATTACTACAAATTCCATTTTTAGTACAAAATATGTTTTCTAGAATGAAACTAAACTTGGAGTAAACTGGAGTTTTTAAGTGCGAAATGTTTTTAGACAAAATTGTAGTTTTTATTACTAAATTGTAATTTATAGTACAAAATTGAATTTTTAGTACAAAATTGATTTCTTAATACAAAATCAATTTTTTAGTATGAAATCGGGTTTTTAGTACAAAATCTAAATTTTTAGTTCAAACTCAAAATTTAAGTACAAGCTCAAAAGTTTAGTATAAACTTAAAATTTTATTATAAAATTATTAGAATTTTAGTACAAAATTGTTATTTTAGTAGAAAACTATCATTAACAAACATTTGTACAAATTTTTTATAAAAATTTTTGTACAAAATCGTATGTACTATTTTTACATAATCAAACTTAAAAAAAAAGATTATAAATAGAAATTGAATTTGGATTACAAAATAAAGAATTTTTAGTACAGATTTTAGACATTTTAGTACAAAATTAGACTATTTTTACAAAATTCAAACTTTTTGGAAAAAATTATTATTAATACAAATTAAATTTTGGAAAAAAAATAAAATTTTAGTACAAAATTAAATTGTTTATTTAAAATCAGAATTTTATCATTATTTGAATGTATAATTTCTAGTACAAAATTAAATATTTAGTAAAAATTCGTATTTTTGTATTGAATTTTTTTGATTTTTAGTACAAAATAAAATATTTTGTATAAAATTTTACCTTTTCGTACAAAATTGGTTTATTAGTAAAAATTCGAGTTTTTAAAACAAATTCGTACTAAAAAGTACGAAAGTACTAAAAGGAACATTCTTCGGTTTTGTACATAATGTAAATTTAATTACTAAATTGAATTTTTAGAATAAATCCTAATTATAGTTTAAAATTAGCCTTTTAAAACAAAGTTTTAGTACAAAAATAACAAAAAAATATAGATTTTTAGAACGAATTTAAATTATAGATTTACTAGGCCTCTATCGGATCTGTTGTACGCTCCTTAACCAGATTGAAATCGAACGCACCAGTCTACCAGACTATAACACTAACCTACCGGAGGCCACAACCTACCGAGGTTAAACATTTATTTTTAGTAGAAAATTCGATCTTTTATAGTTTAATCGCAATTAGTTTTGTAATGAAAACTTATTTCAAAATTAAACTAAAATAAATGAGATTTTCTGATCGATTTCGAATATCGTCATTTCAAAAGGAAAATTACGATCAATTTAACTAGATTGCTTTAACACTAATTTGGCTCCAAATATTTAGAATATATTAATTTAGCGAACTTAATAAAACGCACTTCGATTATGATTAACTACATTAAAAATACAATGAAAAAATTATCAAAATGTTGAAATTGTTTAACAATTTTAGAAAAAAATAATCTAAAAAGATAAAAGATAAAGTTATTAAACATTAATAGTCTAAACTAAACATTCACAAAATGTCTATATTAATTCTATAACAAAATGTTCACTAACACAATTCCCTATTACCCTCTCTAAACTTTTAAATTCCTCACTTTCTCTAAAAAAAAAAAAACTTAAAATTTCAAAACCCCCAAAACAAACCAAAACCCTTTTACAGTTCTGATTTTAAACTCAATTCTCAATTATTCTCAAGAAATACTATCAGAATTACCATTTCTAAAAAAAAACAATTCGAAATTTAAAAAAAAAAATAAATTTAATATTTTAAAGAAATCTTTTTCATTTGGTATCACCTAAAAGCCTCTTAATATTTCTTAATTTTAAATATTTAGTTAGCTTTTTTATTAATATTATTTTAATCTCTTTTTGTTTAATTTTTACTAATTTTTTTGTCTTGAAATCATATATATTTTTTATCGTCTCAAAGAAAAAACAAATAGAAACAAAACACCAGCTCATTTAAAAAAAAAAAACTTTTAAAATATTGATTTTCGTGCACACTTTAGGGTTTATGATGAATTTAGGTGAGAATTTAGGTGAAATTGCCTCTGATGGCAGTAAAATTAATGCTGTAATAAACTCTGCAAACTTTAATATTCTACACTTCAATGCACAAAGTTTGGTTCCTAGAGAAAATAGCACTAAATTTGATGAAATTCGTAACTTGATAATGGATTGCGATATTGATGCCGTTGGTATAACGGAAACATGGTATAAGGAGTTTATTTATGATTCGGCTGTGTCAATTCCTGGTTTTAAACTTTTTAGAAAGGATAGAAGTGGTTGTAGAGGCGGGGGGGTTTGCTTATACATACGGAATAATTTAAAGACTGGTAATATTTTTGATGAACAATATGATGTTAATGTTGAATCACTTTTCGTGGAGATAATTTTAGAGGACAATTCAGTAGCTTTGTTAGGTGTTATATATCTTCCTAATGGTCAATTCCTTTGTTGTGAAAGGGTCCTTGAAAATTTCTCTTCTGGGTATAATAATATAATTTTGATGGGCGATTTTAATATAAACCTTTTTATTAATGGTGCTATTGTTCGCGAAATTTGCGAGCGACTGTCGTTATATATAGTTCACAATTCTTTACCCACACATTATTCTCCTCAACAATTATCTACATCACTTATAGATTTTATCTATAGTCTCTGACATAGAATTAGTTAGTAGTAAACATCAATTTCAAATACCTGCTCTAAATTCCTATCATGCGGCAATATTTATAACATATAATATTTCTCAGTTTAAAAATCCGGATATATACCTTTGTAGGGATTATTCAAATCTTAGCTACGACCAATGTTTACTTCAATTAGAATCTATGAATTTTTCTGGCGTCTATGATAGTTTGAATGTTGACGAGAGTGTAGAATGTTTTAATTCCAATTTAAATCGTTTGTTTGAGGATAATGTACCAAATCGTAGAGTAGTTAAAAGCGTTGTACATAATTGGATGAATGAAGAGTGTATTTGTAGTGCTAAGCGTATTAGAGATCTGACATATCGTGCCTACAGGGAAAATAGGTCTGATAGGAATTTTGAAGCTTATCGCAGAGCTAGAAACAGATTAAAAACCATCATAAGAGGTGTTCGCAGGAAGTACTGTTTAAGATTTTTTTCTACATGTGATCAGAAACAGTTATGGTGCAGCAGATTAAATCTATAGGAATTGTGAAATCACCAGGAAATGAACGGTTTCCTATTTCACTGAACGAGTTTAATGAATTTTCCGTATGGCTGGAACTGCTGATGGTGGTCTTGACCATTTACCTTCCTCTGAAGGATTTACTTTTGCAAATGTTACG
This sequence comes from Lucilia cuprina, assembly GCF_022045245.1. Classification (NCBI taxonomy): domain Eukaryota; kingdom Metazoa; phylum Arthropoda; class Insecta; order Diptera; family Calliphoridae; genus Lucilia; species Lucilia cuprina. The sequence continues at coordinate 97,757,383 of NC_060952.1, read as the reverse complement.
GAAACTGATGTTTTAAATGCAGTTTTAAGTATCAAATCTCAAGCGGTAGGTGCTGATCAAATTCATATTAAATTTCTTAAATTCATAATACTGCCTATTTTAAAACATTTAACATTTATTATTAACAGGGTGTTGACAACATCGGTAGTTCCTAAAATTTGGAAGGTTGGTAGGATTGTACCGATTCCTAAAGTTAAGATTCCTAGGAATTGTTCGGACTATCGTCCTATCAGTATTTTGTCAGTCTGTTCAAAAGTTTTGGAACTAATTATTAGGGAACAAATGTTACATCATCTAAATAGTTGTAGTTTGATTCATCCACATCAATCAGGTTTTAGGAAAGGATTTAGTACTACTGGCACACTTCTGGAAATCACGGAAACTATTAGGGAAAACTTCGACAAGGTTTGGTTAGTAGTTTATTTTATTTTTTTGGATTATTGTAAGGCATTCGACTCGATTAATCATTCATTGTTGATCCATAAGCTCTCACATACATTTGGTTATAGTTCAAGTGCCTGTAAACTCATTTACTCTTTCTTACATGGTCGCAGTCAATTTGTTCAAATAGAACGTGAAGTTTCTAGTAGGATTCCAATTTACCGAGGTGTGCCACAAGGGTCAATGTTAGGGCCATTATTATTTTGTTATATATAAATACATTTATCATGAATTAAATTTCTTGAAATGTTATACCTATGCTGATGACATACAGCTTTTATCAACGTTTGACTTATTATCTCTACAAAATTCTGAGGCGCATATTAATTCTGAACTTGATCTTTTAGTTGATTGGTCAAAACGTAACTTCTTACAACTAAATGCCATGAAATGCAAGGTAATGGTATTTTCTAAACAATCTATTTCTTTAAACATTATTCTGAATAACGAAGTATTAGAAATTGTTCCTCATTATAAAACACTTGGTATTATTTTGGATGATAAGCTAACATTTAGTTTTCATATAAATTCAGTAATTTCACGAATATCTTGGACATTGAGAAAGTTATATAATATTGGTTTTTACTTGCCCTCTTCAATAAAACGTCGTGTTGCTTTATCATTGTGTTTACCGTTATTAATTTATGGTATTGAAGTTTACTCATGTACCTCAAACTCCAACATTGACAGATTAAAAAGATCCTTTAATAGTGTAGTACGTTATATTTATGGACTTCGGATTAGTGATCATGTTTCTCAATATTACGTTGATTTACTTGGTTGTAGTTTCTTTCGATATGTTCAGTTGAGAAAAATGATTTTCTTTTTTAAAACTATAAAATATGGTAAACCTGACTATTTGCAGAATAAATTTAACTTTGCTATTTCAAATAGAACACATTCTTTAATATGTCCAGCACATGTTTCATTATTTATGACGAGATCATTTCGAGTTAACATAGCGCGCTTATGGAATACTGTTATTCCTTACCAGGAACGTAAATTCTCACATTCATTATATGCATTTAAAAATATTTTTTTGTCGAATTCATAACTAACCCTGAGCCTATTTTTAATGATATTCCACTATGTAAATGTATATTGTACAGCCATTTCCCCTAAGTTTTTATAAAATATTTAATTGGTATAACTCATTTGTTGCAAAAAATCTTTTATATAACCTTATTGCATTTCGCTCCTATTATGTTTTACTGTCATTTTTAGGCTAATAATATTATCTTTATTTTCACCAATTTATAGAATCCTAATCAGTGTGTGCAAAACTTCAAGTCTAACTATTAAAAATAAGAAAATTATAATTAAAAAAATTATAAATATATGTTATATTTTCTTACTAAATAATGTACCAATAATATTTTTGTATTATAAGTATATTTAATTGTAGACTAGCCAATTAGGCCCTATCGGCTTACGGCCATTGTTTTTGAATAAATAAATAAATAAATAAATAAAAATAAAATTTCTAATAAATTCTACTTTTTCCATTTTTCCTCTTTTCTCCCTTTCAATTGCAGCTGGAACGTGATGTTACCTCCACCTTGATCCAAGATCCTGAAAGCGGTGTTGTACGTAAAAATACCAAAAAAGGTGCAGCTTATTTAACTACACGGGTTTTAATGCAAGCTTTTACAATGACTTTCTTAGCCGAATGGGGTGATCGCTCACAATTGACCACCATTATTTTGGCCGCTAGCAAGGTAACAACTTTAACATTACATATTTTTAATAAATAAGGAATTTTAATTTTATTTTTTTTCTTTCCTAGAATGCCTATGGTGTTACTGCTGGTGGTGTTATTGGTCATTCCATTTGTACTGGTTTGGCTGTGATCGGTGGCCGCATGGTGGCTGCCAAAATTTCTGTACGTACTGTTACCATTGTTGGCGGCATAGTGTTCCTAGGTTTTGCTCTTTATGCCTTAATTGTACGTCCCGATGATATTTAAACCTATAGCTATCCGTTTAACGCTCATGTATTTGACGACTATTAGAATCCAAAGTCTTTAATTACCTGCAGCATTGTAATTGTTTAAAATTAAGCTACAACACACTGATACGATTTATATTTATATATATTTTTTTGTTTTTTTATTAATATTGTTTCATGTAGTATTTTTTGTTTGTGTAATGAGAATTTAAGAAAAGTAATTTAAACAAAAAATGTTAAATCATTGAAATTGCAATTGAAGAAATGAAATGAAAAAATGTAGTCTTTAAGAAATATGTATATGAAAAGAAAATAATGAATGTTTTTATTTAACAAGAAAGAATTTCGCTGTGACTTTTATTTCATTCAAATGTGTGATCTTTAAAATTTGTCTCAGATTTGTGATCGAGATAAAATATTTTAAAAATTGTGTTGGAATAATACTTTATTATAAAACGTTATTGCACTTTAAATAGAACTCTTCTTCATAACCAGTTCGAAGGTGAAAATTTCGAACAAACATCATCTAGCGCTTTGGAACTCATTGTTGTGGAACTAATACAATTATTGCTGGTAAGAAGTTGTAGTCGGGCGAGGCCGAATATAATGTGATTTAGTTTTCATAACAAAGCATTATTTGGGGCCTAGGTAAAATAATGGACCGATGTTAACCATTTTCAATAGGCCTCGTCTATGGTACCGAATTAGTACGGAATTACCTCTAAAATTGCTGCAGTTTGATAACAAGGTTTACAAGCCCTAATCGGGGGTACAGTTGTATGGGGCCTAGGTGAAATAATGGACCGTTTTCAATAGGTTTCATCCCTGGGACAATAGAATATCATGTACCAAATTTCATCGAATTATCTTCAAAATTGCGACCTGTAGTTTGATAACAAGGTTTACATGGGCGGAAGGACATAGCTAAATCGACTCAGACAAATCGACAAATGATTCTGAGCCGATTGGTATACTTTAAGGTGGGTACAGGACCAGTATTATTGTGCGTTACAAACATCAGCACAAACTCAATATACCCTCCCCACTAAAGTGGTGTAGGGTATAAAAACGTTATTACAGTTTTAATTTTAAAAGCTTAAAGAACATGATCTGAAACCTTTTAAAAGAAGTACTCGATATAAAAACAAAATTATTAAAAATAATCGATTATGTCGAAAGCTTTTTCTATCAATGAAACTACAATAGTTTTTGCACAACATATTCATAATCCCAATACAGGGTCATAAATACAAATCGAGATCAATGACAATCATACAAAACAAGGTCGACTTTTGTATGATTCTTGTTGATTGTGGTCTATGTTATAACTTATAAATTGATTAAGAAATAATGTTTTAATGAAATTAATAGATTTGTTCCAGTAGTTGTCAGTTTTAATGTTTTAAAGACTTGAAAAAGTCAAAAATTGTTAGGAAATACTTTAAGACATACGCATATAAAGAAATGGTTAATATTAAATACTTTTTAAAATTACGATCGTTTTTAACCTACGATCGTTTTTAAACATTTCTTTTGTGGCTAGTAGTTAGTGTTCTAGTTTGTCAGGCTGCAGGGGTGTTCTACATTTCAATTCGAATCGAAATTTTCTCCGTTTGGCAACTTCGGTATTCTGCATTTCGATTCGACTCTCCGCCACATTAACAAGAACTTACAAAAACATAGGTACGATCGTAACGCGTAATACACACATTCGTAAAGCATTGAAATGAAATGGAAATGCTTCTTCTTTTTCTTACGATTCAATTTTTTGTTGGAATACCTTTTTTCGATCGTTTCGTAACTGTATGCGTAAACGTAATCGAAGTGCAGAATAGGGGTGAAGGTTGGCAAGCGTTATCGCTTAGCTTTCGTTACCGCTAAAATACCTTTTCAGCACTACTACTGATACCGAAATGAGTCGAAATACCGATAACTCTAAAATATCGATACCGAAATAAGTCAAAATACCGATAATTCTAAAATATCAGTACCGCAATAAGTTAAAATACCGATACCGTTATTCTATTTAAAAAATATAATATAATAAAATATAGACTAGACTATTTGCTTAGACTATAGTCAAGAATATACATATATCAACAAGGTCAGAGCCAAAGTATGACAGACATAAGTAGGTCAATAATTCAGTTTTAACCCCACTGAATTTATTAAAAGCTCATTTGCTGTCATTTGCTGACCTAAAAAAACATAATTGACCCAATTCTACATTGAAGGCTCTATTCCAAAAATCTCCCTGAAGTTTATTAGATTAATTTCAAAGACCATATATAGGACCACTTCCGGAATTGACTTCTTTTATTTCAGAAGTGGTTCTATTTTGCGTAGCCGAATAAATACATATATTGAAATTGCCGTTAAATTAATTTTTGTTAATTTGAATACACTACCGTTACCACTAAAATGGCGATACCGAAATACCGATAATGCTAAAATACTAATAACGAAATAAGTCAAAATACCGATAACGCGAACATATCGTTCCGAATTAAGCCAAAATACCGGTAACGCTAAAATACCAATACCGAAATATGTCATAATACTGATACCGCTACTTCTTCAGCGTTTGGAAACGGTTGCCAACCTTGGTAACTATCTAACTATCTATCTATCTATCTATCTATCTATCTATCTATCTATCTATCTATCTATATATCTATCTATCTATCTATCTATCTATCTATCTATCTATCTATCTATCTATCTATCTATCTATCTATCTATCTATCTATCTATCTATCTATCTATCTATCGTCTATCTATCTATCTATCTATCTATCTATCTATCTATCTATCTATCTATCTATCTATCTATCTATCTATCTATCTATCTATCTATCTATCTATCTATCTATCTATCTATCTATCTATCTATCTATCTATCTATCTATCTATATATCTATCTATCTATCTATCTATCTATCTATCTATCTATCTATCTATCTATCTATCTATCTATATATCTATCTATCTATCTATCTATCTATCTATCTATCTATCTATCTATCTATCTATCTATCTATCTATCTATCTATATATCTATCTATCTATCTATCTATCTATCTATCTATCTATCTATCTATCTATCTATCTATCTATCTATCTATCTATCTATCTATCTATTTTATCTATCTATCTATCTATCTATCTATCTATCTATCTATCTATCTATCTATCTATCTATCTATCTATCTATCTAATATCTATCTATCTATCTATCTATTATCTATTATCTATCTATCTATCTATCTATCTATCTATCTATCTATCTATCTATCTATCTATCTATCTATCTATCTATCTACCTATCTATCTATCTATCTATCTATCTATCTATCTATCTATCTATCTATCTATCTATCTATCTATCTATCTATCTATCAATCTATCTATCTATCTATCTATCTATCTATCTATCTATCTATCTCTATCTATCTATCTATCTATCTATCTATCTATCTATCTATCTATATATATCTATCTATCTATCTATCTATCTATCTATCTATCTATCTATCTATCTATCTATCTATCTATCTATCTATCTATATATCTATCTATCTATCTATCTATCTATCTATCTATCTATCTATCTATCTATCTATCTATCTATCTATATACCTATCTATCTATCTATCTATCTATCTATCTATCTATCTATCTATCTATCTATCTATCTATCTATCTACCTATCTATCTATCTATCTATCTATCTATCTATCTATCTATCTATCTATCTATCTATCTATCTATATATCTATCTATCTATCTATCTATCTATCTATCTATCTATCTATCTATCTATCTATCTATCTATCTATCTATCTATCTATCTATCTATCTATCTATCTATCTATCTATCTATCTATCTATCTATATACCTATCTATCTATCTATCTATCTATCTATCTATCTATCTATCTATCTATCTATCTATCTATCTATATATCTATCTATCTATATATCTATATATCTATATATCTATATATCTATATATCTATATATCTATCCATCTATCCATCTATCTATCTATCTATCTATCTATCTATCTATCTATCTATCTATCTATCTATCTATCTATCTATCTATCTATCTATCTATTTTTGATACAACTTTGTTGATTACTGTCATAATTTTACTTTCAGTGGTATTTTCTGATATATGACATACAACGATACGACATCGACTGTGAATTGCACAATTAAAGTTAATCGTTTACAACATTGATCAATAATGTTTTAAATCCTATTGAACATAAAATTGATACAATTTGACATAAATAGACGCAATTTTCATATAATTAATATTAAATTATAACAAATATTTTGCATTTAATACATGTATCAAGCGTGTACAACCTAATTTAGAAAAATATTGAACAAAAATAATTCAAACAATTTGTAGTTTTTACAAAAATTCAACAATAACATGCAACAATAATTTCGCATTAAAATATTGTTTATTTATTTAAGTTCAATAGAAAAATTAAATAAAATCATTTCCTTATATCTGGTTTGACTTTTTTGTAATACAAATTATGGAAAAATAAAATCACCGAAAGCTTTTAATGGTCATCATATTGTTTATAATTTATTTTCCAAAAAAAAAACTTATAAAATACTCATACAAATTAATAATTAAATAAAAAATATACATAAAACAAAAACAGCATAAAATTAATAAAATAGTAATAATAATTATAAAAAAAAGAAAGAACTCAAATAAATGAATCACGTATTTTTTATTTTAAATTAATAAAGTATAGTATTTAGTTGCAATATTTAAATTTTTTAGTTTCGTATAAAAAGTATAGAATAATTAGTAGAGAATTACAGAAGAAAAGTGGTTGCGATTAAATAACAATAATAATTTACTTCCTACTCTACACACATACACACACAGCCAGACACTTGAAGCAATTTACTTTTGTGTCTTGGGATCCCGATAGATACCGGTGAATAGTACAGCCTTAGAGGTATGATCATAGATTAGGAACAAAAATGGATGATTGCACTCGAATTTGGTGGGTTCAACGGGACGAGCAGATCGGAAACTGAATAACACTGTGGCGGCAGCAGCTGTACTACCCTCTTCGTCCACCTTGATTTTGGCTACATGTTTGGCATCACCTACTTTCAATTGGGATTCAGCGGAGAAACCGGATAAATCGGCATTATGCTCGAACAAAGAGTTAATGCCCAATTTGCGGAGTATCTATAAGAGTGGCGAAATTAAATTTTTAATTAATAAATTTTCATTAAAAATTTCTGAAAATTAAAATTCCGGAAATATTTCTTCTCTACTTACCGGTACCAATTCCAAATTTTGTTCAAACTTAAACTTAGGCAACGAAATATCAATTTCTCTCGGCATACTGTCCTTTAAAGCATTTTCCAAAGTGTCTGGTTTCAATTTTGACAAAACCTCATCCAAACCCGATTGGAAGGGAGGCAATATAATGACCATGGATATATCAGAGTCCTTGTTCTCGTCATTAGAAGTCATATAGGGCATTTGCAAGACATGAGCACCAATTTGTTCATCAATGGCCAAATTGAAGGTGCCACGTTTGTGCATCATGGGCACAAATGAATGTTGACTGGGAGAGGTATAGAAAATTTCCTGTTTGGTATCTTTAGGATCAAACTTATCCGACCATTGGCCCTTAAAGTAGGCAGCATTAGCCAAGACCATTTCACTTTCGGTGGTAACATCACCAGGATTTAACATTTCCGGGATTTCATTGCGTGTAATTTCGGCAATCCAATGATTGATGCTCATTCGGCTGGCTTCAGCATTATTTCTAAAGTCCAATTTTTCCAATTCATCGGGGAAATTCTCACTGAGACAGGGTGATACATTAATACTCTTGTCAAAGTAAATTTTATCGGCTGAGGCAAATTCTACCGAGGAGTTTTTGGCTCTAGTGAAACGTGTTTGTTTTTCCAAGCGATAAGCATTGTTAATGTGTTTCTTATTCTTGGCCCATTGCAGACGTAAAGCCTGCACCAATTCCTTTTCCGTATTGCCATTGGCACCAAAATAGGCCAAAAGTAAAGCATGGAAAGTTGAGTAGGGAGAGAAGAACACATTTTCATTAGGTGTGGCTTTTTGAATGGCCTCTAGCATGGCCAAAGTAAACTCCTGTTGACCACGATATAACTCAGAGCGTATATTCTTGGGCATGGCACCCACATCGTTGGCCGAAAAGCAACCATTATCTTGGGCTTTACCAAAAGCCACCAGCACCGTGCATAGGAAACCAGTTAGAAATAATTTCATGGCTAACAAGTAATTTAAAAAAATAGATTTAAGATTTATATTTAATCGTAATGATCATTGACTTTTTTTTTGGCAAACTCAGGCTTTTGAACTGTAAAATGGCAATGACTTGGTTGATAAACTATTGAAATTCGATTATTTTTAAATATATAAATTCCCAGAAATTGTTAAATACACTGAAAATAATCCAATTTACGAAATTTACCAAAAAAAATTCGTAACATCTATTTTCGTAATATTTACAAAAATTTCGTGTGTATTACTAAATATTATTTAATAAACCCCTTTTCTATTTTTACGAAAGTACGAAAACCTTTCGTAATATTTTTCTCTTAAATTTTAGCGAAATTAAACATAATGATATTAATTATATTATGATTAAATAAAACTACAACATTTTTATAAAATTTAAGAAAAAGTATAATATTATTCTCGAATTATTTTCATAAAAAATGAAAATTCGTGTGGAGAATAATTTTGAACTAAAATTAAATAATTTATTTTAAAATGAACAAAAATGTTTGAATAAATTAATATTTCGTAAATTTTACCATATTTATTCAAAATTCGTTTTTTTTTTTTCAATTTATGAAAATTAATTTTTTTAAGAATATTTTGTATTATACTAAAATATTTCATACAATTTCGTATATATTACGAAAGAATTTCGTGGTGCGAAACAACGAACGATTCGTACAATGTACGACATTTTTCGTATATATTAGGCATGGATTTTTTTCAGTGTAGTAATTTTCAAATACAAACAGACACACAGACAGATGGTTAATCATGTTGGTGTGCATAACTTATTAAAAATCCCAATTGTATTGAATGTGTGCATAATCCACAATCAAAACAGTCAAAACTTGACCTTGACTATATGTAGCTTTAAAAATCGGGGACGTGTTTGTGTTAAAGCTGAGGTTTATTGAACGCTAAAAGTTCCCACTCCTAATATTTAAAGATAAATAAATAAACAAACAATATTTACAAATAAATATTTTAATAAACTCTACCAAGCTTATTAGTAAAAAAACGTGATTAAATTTTCTAATATCACTTTTTCGGGGGTGTTTGGTGAGTTATAATTGGTGAAGCCAAAAACCCAATAAAAGCCTTGTGTGCTACAAATGATTGGAAATCCCTGTCGCTACAAATTCGTTTGAACTTTTCAATATGTTTCCATTGATTTTTTTCTTTCTTCATAATTATTTGTATAATTAATTGTTTGTCACATTTCAATACAAAGCATTTTTGATACAATCAAACAAATCTACAAAATGAAAAAAAAAAACAAGTAGGAAATTATAGTCGGGCATGACCGACCATATAATACCCTACACCATGAGTATATTTTTAAAATTTTTAGTTTTTATAAAGAAACTTTTATGTTGAATATTACCATAATTCCAAAATATTTAAGCAATTTATTGAAGGGGGTTTGCATGGGGGCTAGGCCGATCCTTACGAAAATCTACAGTGTCATTTATATTTATACAAAACTTATTTGTGCCAATTTTTAGAGAGATAATAGAATATTTGACGTAATTATGACATAAAAAGTTCAAATCCGGGGTACGGTTGTATGGGGGCTAGGTGAAATAATGGACCGATTTCAACCATTTTCAATAGGCTTCGTCCCTGTGCCAAAAAACAAGCTTGGTCCAAATTATCCAAATTGGTCCAAATTCATCAAATTATCTTGAAAATTGCGGCCTGTACCTTGCGCACAAGGTTTACATGGACAGCCAGCCAGCCGGACAGATGGACGGACGGACATGTCTTAATCGACTCAAAAAATGATTCTAAATCGATCGGTATACTTTGAGGTGGGTGTTGGACCAATATTTTTGTATGTTACAAACATCAGCACAAACGTATAATACCCTCCCCACTATAGTGGTGTAGGGTATAAAAACAATTGCAATGACGCAAATGAAGAAGAAAAATATTGCAATAAAAAAACAATTTTAATAATTGTTGACGGAAAGTGAAAGTAGTTTTACTTAGTTGCATTCGATTAACATGTTAAACTAAGCTTAACTGGCCAAAGTCTTGAGAAATTACAAGCTTTTTTTCCAAGTGACTGAGTTTTTTTGTTGTTGTTTTTGTTTTTGTTTTTTAAATTTGGGTTTAAAAATAACAACAGAAAAATGGAATGAATCATCTTCAATTAATTGCATAAACATTGTAAGTTGGAAATTGTTGGAAAGTTTAACATTATTTTTTCAAGTAATAACTATAAATCAGTTAAGTTATAGTTTAAAATTTAATTATTAATAAAAATAAGTTTTTGCACGTAGTATTTTTTTTAATAAAATTTTTATTTTCTCATTAATAATAAACAAATTCTAATGAAATTTTAATATCTATTGAATTCTATTAAAAGCGAAATATAAAAATTATAAAATAGTTAAATACCCAGCAAACACAAAATGAAGGACTTTTAAAAGAATGACATTTATTACCACTTCAAAAGTAGCACTAAGGGCGGGTTTCTTACTCATCAGTTAAACTAGGCTTAACCTGCTGTTAGATTAAACTCGGAACAAATTTAGGCGGACTTTAACAGATAATTGTGTTTTTCAGTTTTAGATTTAAGCTCAGTTAACTTTGTTAGTATTTCCAAGTTTTCACTCAAAAACATAAACAATGAACAGCTGTTTTTTCAAACAATATTTTGTAAAATGGAAAATTTTGGAAAAATGTTAAATAAACATTTAAAACAATAATTAATGAAACAAAACAAATCAGAAAATTGCAATTTACTTAAAATATTATGTTTTTGTTCTTCCGAAATCAGTGTTTTATTGTTTTTGTTAATTGTGTTTTCTCACTTATAACTTGAGTTTAATTGGCCAATTACACTCAGTTAAACTAAGATAATAAGTATCTTTACTGATAACTGAAAAACACGAAACATATATTAAACCAGATTTAACCAAAGAATGATTATCTTTATCAGAAAAACTCGCCCTAAGTAAATTTGTTTACCTTCTGTGTAAGTGATGTTTATTGACTTTTAAATCATCACTTCTTCAGGTCTTTTTCACTACTTCCATGGAGTAAATTCTACTTTTTCGCTTCTTTGATCTTTAAAAATATATTGTTCACGGTCATTTTTATGACATCTTTTGGAAAAGGATAGATTTCAAAACTGACAATTGATTGACAATTTGTTTTCAAATTATATAACCGTTCGACTTGTTCTACTTCAGTTATAATTCAGTTCTAGTTCATTTCTTGCTCAGTTCTAGTTCAGTTCAGTTCTAGTTCAGTTCTAGTTCTAGTTCAGTTCTAGTTCAGTTCTAGTTCAGTTCTAGTTCAGTTCTAGTTCAGTTCTAGTTCAGTTCAATTCTAGTTTAGTATTGTTTCAGTTCTAGTTTTTTTTTTTTAACTGGTGTGAATTCAGTGCAAAACATCTGAAATTATTGTATATTTTTTATTGTTTTATTAAACGAGAAGGTATTTTTTCCCAAAAATAAAACCGGATTACAAATTTTATAAATAAAATGAAAAAAAAATATAAATAAACCGTTAAACAAATCACCTTTTTATGTGACATTCCAAATTGTGGTACGTTTTAAAATGAAGTAATTTAAACTTCTTTATTTTTTATGAATCACGGAGTAAATATAAATAAATAAAAAAACAAATATTTATGTTTGAGATTTCCCCCTTTTACTATATATTAGCTTTTTACAAAAAGTATTAACTTTTTTAAGTTTTTATGATTGGCATCTGTAACAATGCGGTCGTTAGGTTTTTTGTGATTTTTTGTTGCGTAAAAACATATTTCAACGTATTTGTTGACGCGCAGTGAGGTTTAAGGTCTAATTGATGAAATCTTTATTTGTATTTAAACTTTTTTTTCAAAATTTAATAACACAATTTTGCCAACAGTAGTTTTTTAAGTGTAGTAGTTTGACATGATTTAATCAGTGTATAGTCAGTGTCTGAAATGAGTCAGCCGCACATGCGCATATTAAATACGAGTAAACAAAACTATAACGCATGACTACCAGCCCCAACAGCATCGCTTTGTTATTTTGGAGGGAAGCTTTTTTTATAACTACATATCAGTTGTGATTTATTTTTTTGCAGGAAATTTCAAGCGGAAGTATTAAAAACAATGGGGAATTTATAAACTAACAAAAAAATGCGAAAGTTGTAAATGAACAATAAAAAATGGGGAAAAAGAGGTCAACTGGAAAGTGTGAAAAGAAAATCAAGCCGGTATAAATGAGTGATAGAGGGTCATTAATTAAAGTTATTGTTATGAAAGGAAGAAACGTTTACGCTTCAGAAAATTTTAATAAAAGATGAGCTAGATCAATAGGGTAAAAGGGGGATCATTCGCCATAGGGGCACATCTGTCAATAAGAATAACTTGAAAATCGAGTAATCGATTTTATCGCATTATTAAATTTTGTTTTCGTTTATCGATTATCTATCATCCCTGAAAATTTGAAACATTAACTTTACATATAATGGGAGGCAGACATGATTAATTGTTTTTTAAAAGGGCTGTAAAAAAATATTTCACTGTGTGAACTTTTTGTGCTAACTTTTTTAGTTTTTGTGATAGAAAAAATATATTGGTCAGTATTAAAATATAATAGTGAACACTAAGACATAATAAAATTTTTGACAATATAATTTAAAGCCCGAAAAAAATTGAAACTAAGCCCCAGAACTGTCCGTGGGGCACATGCGCCAAATATATGTAATGCTTGTGATGTAGAACAAAATTTGATTAAAATATAGAAAAAATCAGTAATAATTTGTTTTATTTTTTTTTTTGTTAAGTTTTGTGAAATAAACAATAAATATCTGAATTATTATACTTTGTTTAATGAATTAATGTATAAAACAGCAAAATAAGTTTTTATTTTTGTAACTTTTTCTTTTATTACTAATGACAAATCCGCCCCATCCCCTTGGCGCATTTACCCCATGGATGGGGCGGTATCGATGTTTTTGGTCAGTGCGGAAAAGTTAAAAAAATATGTACATGAGGATGACTTAAGAAAAATTGAAAGGAATAAAACTAAAGCCAACATATCTAAGTATCCGAACCAAGAAAAAAATTAAGAATATGTATTGTGGTTTTAATTTGAGGCCGCCTCAAAAAAAAGTGGCGTATGGTCCCCCTTCTACCCTACACCAGAATTTTGAAGTGAAGTTTAGACGCAAATAACTTAAAGCCTATTTTGCTTAGAAGCCAAGAAGATTGTAATCATAGTCACAAATACTAAGTGTTTTAAAATTTCTCTAGTTATTAATTAGTAAAATGCTAATGAATGCTTAATGTTTAAAAATCCCGTTAAACGAATCTCAGCTGTTGTAAGCGGTTTATTATATTATTAATTACCCAAGACATTAGAGTCGAGCTTTATCTTATGCCCACTTTTAAGTGTTTTGGGAATTCCGAAATGATTAAAAGCTAAACAAAAATATCTCACAACTTAATAATAATAACTGCGACAAATTGAAAACATTTCAAAATGAAACGTCTATGACAGTAATGAGCAAAAAAAATCAATGCTGTCGTATATAGCAAAAAATTAAAAAAAAAATAAACTGATAAACCATAAATAATGAAGGTCAATTGATAGTGAGAATATTTGTTTTAATATATATATATTTGTAATTTTAGAAATTAAATAAAGCGCCAACTATAGAGAAGCAATCTTATATAAAAAAAGTTAAGCGCTATTTTTATAAAAAGGGGATATTTCTGCTTGGATTTAAATAATCTTTTTTTTTTTTGCTTTAATTTGAAATTAAAATTCTTGATTAGTTTTTTACTTTTTTTATCAGCTTATAAATATTTTTATGATTAATGTTTGTATTCTAAAGAAAAAGAAAAAAAAAGAAGCCAATAATTTTAATTTATTTTAAGATATTTTTTACCGTGTAATTAACCGCAATTTGAAAATGCATTTAGTGCTTTTATGTTTTGATACAAAATAACTATTTCTCATAAGGTTTCTAGTTCTAAATTTTAAAAATCTAGCCGTTTTTGACCATTTTTTAAACATTTTTACTTTAATCTAAGAGTTACACTTGCCGATTTTCAAATAAAGGTTAACACCTTATTATAACTTCTATCATCTTCGACTTTATTTTGAGATATTGTCCGATAAAGTTTTCGCCATAAAGTAAAGACAATATCGATTTTTTTGGAATTGTTAGTAGTTTCAAAATTTCGGTTAAGATGCCTCGTAGATAGATAGGTAGGTTAATCATGGGGCAGGAAACAGACTACATTCCATCTACACCGAATTTTAATAGGTTATTCAAGACCGCAATACCCACAAGGGATGATTGGGCCACGAACACTATCCTAAGCGACGACGTGATCTCAATCTATACTGATGGCTCAAAGGGGCACGGGATCGGGAATCTTTTCCGAAAAACAAAAACTTCTACTGTCTCTTCGACTACCTGACACCTGGACGGTCATTCAGGCAGAGATGTATGGTATCTATACCATTCAAGACCACAATACCGATAAGGGATGATTGGGCCGCGAACACTGTCCTAAGAGACGACGTGATCTCAATCTATACTGATGGCTCAAAGACAGAAAGGTCACGGGATCGGGAATCTTTTCCGAAAAATAAAATCTTCTACTGTCTCTTCGACTACCTGACACCTGCACGTTCTTTCAGGCAGAGATGTATGGTATCTATACAGCCACGAGACAGACTTGCATCAATCCAGGCTCTTTACTCCAATATTATTAAATCGAATAGAGCAGATCCGAAAGAATATTGAGATTGCTCTGGCCCATTCTGACAACAGATATGACTAGGACTCTCTTGTCTCTTAGTAAGAACTCAATTAAACTTCTTACTGGTATAATTACTGGACACTGTATGTCGGAACGTATGGGCTACCCAAATTATAGTTACTGTAGAACTTGCTTGGACGAAGAAGAAGTGAAGTCGGTACAACACCTTCTTTGTGACTGTCCAGCCTTACAAAAGCACAGACTACTTTATCTTGGAAGAGCTCTTTTCCATGATCTAGACTGTCTCAGAGATGCGTAACTAATAAACATGATCAGTTTTATTAATAGTACCGGATGGTTTACACGGAGACAGAACTAACCAAGTATTCAACGAAATGAAGGAGTGAAACCATTATCTCAATAGTAGGGAATGGTAATTCTAAGGGTATAATAATGGGCCACGAGGCCTCCGAGTGAACTAGCTTGCTAGCGCGCACCCACGTATTCTAACCTACCTCGTAAAAGGAAATATATCAGAGATTTAGTCTTTTAAAGTCGCCTGATTGAACTTTCAGATGACATTTAAAATTTTTTTAAACAAAGATGTCTTCACGATGTTATAACGTTTTCAAATTTGGACAAGAACATTTTTTTAGTCTGAGTTATAGTCAACCTTACAGTCTGGTTTATAGTTCAGTCTATAGTATAGTCTAATCGAAAATCTAGTCTATAGTTTAGTCTACAATTTGGCTTATGTTCTAGCCTATTCTATAGTCAGATTAAAATAGATTTTTTGCAAACAGAGCAAAACTACACTGAAAAAAATCCATGCGTAATATATACGAAAAATGTCGTACATTGTACGAATCGTTCGTTGTTTCGCACCACGAAATTCTTTCGTAATATTTACGAAATTTTACGAAATATTTTAGTATAATGCAAAATATTATTGAACAAATGAATTTAAATAAATTAAAAAAAGGGAATTTTGAATAAATATGGTAATATTTACGAAATATTAATTTATTCAAAAATTTTGGCCATTTTAAAATAAATTTTCTAATTTTAGTTCAATATTATTCTTCACACGATTTTTCAATTTTTTTTATGAAAATAATTCGAGAATAATATTATAATTTTTCTTAAATTTTATAAAAATGTTGTAGTTTTATTTAATCATAATATAATTAATATCATTATGTTTAATTTCGCTAAAATTTAGGAAAAAAATATTACGAAAGGTTTTCGTACTTTCGTAAAAATAGAAAAGTGTTTTATTAAATAATATTTCGTATTATACACGAAATTTTTGTAAATATTACGAAAATAGAAGTTACGAAATTTTTTTTCGTAAAGATGAGCATGGATTATTTTCAGTGTATGTACAAAATTTGAATCACCTTAAAAGGTACTTTATTTGTACTGCAAAAAAGTACCACCAACACATATTCTCTAAATACTCGTTTCCAAAGAAAGAATCTTAAAAAAGTAACACTTTTGAAATATCACTGATTACCGCTTAAGATCATGTTGATAATGATAGACATAACGTCACAGATTTAATTGCGGGGTTTTTCCATAATTTTATGTATACAAAATAGGTACATATAAATAAAAAATAATAATTTTGTATATAACGCGTTTATATGTATTATAAATACATACATTTACGTATAAATTAAAAAAATGCATTTGAATTAGATTTGAATTAAAAAAAAGTATATTGAAATCAAAATATTGATTGATCGTTAGATAGAGAGGTAGAGGGTATGTTTGTCGTCGTTAAAGGCCATCTGTAATAACAATGGAGGAGCTTTTTTTCTTGTTATTATTGTTGTTTTTGCACTGACAAATAGGTATAACTAACAAAAACAATTTTCGTAATACAACAACAAAACCAAAAAATAATTACACAAAAACGACAAATAGAGAGACACCAACCAAAAAAAAATCATAAGAAATACCAAAACAGTTCAATTAAAGCCTGATTTTTTATGTCTATTTGCCAATAGCCATTGCAAAATGTTTTTCTATATTATTTTTTTTTTTAATTTTCTTTACTTTTTTCGTTTTTGAGTTTAAAAAGTGCGTTTTGTTGTAGTTGCAGTTTAAAAACTCGCCTTCAGTTTACTGCTGCTGTTGACGATGATATAAGCACTTGTTTGAGCTCCGTTAAACCGGTCGGTCCTCTCCAAAAAATAAAATTGTATGTGTGTATGTATAAACTATGTACAATTGCGAAAAAGTACTTAATTATTTGTTAAATGTTATCTTTTGGTTTTTTTATATGTATGTATATATTTTTTAGATTTATTTATTTATTTATTTTTTTATAACAACACTTTTTGATTTGAAGCCAATTCAAAACACCGCTTCAAATTTGAAATAACTTTTCGTTTTGACTATTCGCGTTAAACTGTTTTAATAAGATTTCGACTTGAAACATTAAAAGCTGGTTTGAAGTCGTCTACATTTTTTTCGTTTTTCGTTTTTTCAAAAGCTTTGTTTTCCCCATTCCATTGTGTGGAGATGGGAAATAAAAGCTACATTCCATTAGCTTTGAGTTGAAATAATTACAGTGTGTAAATATTGAATATTTCTCTTTGCTTATTATAAGTTTTTTGGTTTGTTTTAACACTATGGTTAAAGCGAGGGTCTTATATGCTAGTAAACATTAGGGTTCTGTAGTTGAAACGAAAAGTCGACTTTTCGACTTTTTGCATTTTATGAAAAGTCGATTTTTTGCATTTAGTTAAAAGTCGACTTTTTGCATTTAGTTAAAAGTCGATTTTTCGACTTTTTTCATTTAATTAAAAGTCGACTTTTTGACTTTTTCCGACTTTTCGACTATTTTCGACTTTTAACTTTCCGACTTTTTTCGACTATTTTCGACTTTTTCCGACCAGAGTTAAAAATTTATAAAGTTGCCAAAAGCGTAAATTTATAATGTTGCCATTTAACATTATATTATTATTTATTATTATTAATAAACAAATTTTATTTATATTTTTTCTATTTGTTGCAATTTTTTGAGTTTTTTCGACTTTTTTCTATTTTCGACTTTTTCCGACTTTTTTCGACTATTTTCGACTTTTTTCGACTATTTTCGACTCTTTCCGACTATTTTCGACTTTTTCCGAATTTTTCGACTTCTTTCGACTTTTTCCCACTTTTTCCGACTTTTCGACTTTTTTGACTTTTCGAATTTTTCATAGACGATAGTCGAGTTATCGACTTTTTGGAACAAAATAGTCGACTTCGACTTTTCGACAAAAAGTCGATTGTTCGATTATTCGAAAGTCGATTTATAGAACCCTAGTAAACATGTTAACCTAGTAAAAAATTAACTATAACTAACTTGCTTACTAAATAACATAATAACAACCAAAAACGATGAAATAAACGTCATCAATTAAAGAAAGATGACCGACGAACAGATGGCTGGATTGGGGAAAAAGTTAATTTTTTAAGTTACTTTTTCTTCTGTTAAAGAGTACACTATTCCACTCCCCATAAACCTAAAATAAGCGATTAATATATTTACATCATTAGTCGCGATTTAACTTTATTTAAAACATTAAAAAAAACGAAAACCTTTTAAATTTATTTTTCAAATTTTTAATTAAAATAATTAATTGACTTATTACCTACTAAATATATCCATTTTAATTAACTTCCGGTAACAACTTCCTCTAATTTACATTACCATTTACATATTAATACATTTTTTCAGCGATTATTTTCGTATACCAAACAGCTGTTTTCAAATAACACTGCGTTAACCACACTCAATGTACAATCAACTGCAACCAACTTCACAGCATTGAAAATTTTTCTGTAGATATAGTTAATTTGGAGAATTGTTTGTTGCTCTGTTAAATTTTTGTTAAAAAATGCTATAAAAAGTGTAAAATAATTATTAAAACCTAACGAAATGGCTACACAAAAACCAGGCGAATGGGCCAATTCATTATTGGCCCGTTTCGAAGATCAGGTAAAGTGAAAATATTGAAAAATTCTATCACGGTTCCTCCCAAAATGGTAAAGTGAAAAACGCAAAAAATATATATTTTTTTGGGCAATACAGATGTATCGATTGAAAAAATTGTGTGAGCGAGTTAGAAAGAGTGTGCGAGTGAGATGGATGATTTGTTATTGTTTTGAGAAGTTGTTTTTTTCGCGTTTAACGTTTGTTTACGTTTTGTGTGGAGCGAAATTATGAATGAAAATGCCGACAGAAGTGAGAAAGAAAGGAATGAATGAATTTTGCACGTGTGTTTTGATGAATTTTTTTTTTGTAAGTGTGTTATGAGTGAATACGTGTGTGGTAGAGATTGGGGTTGTGCAAGTGTGTATGGGTAGTATTTGTTTGTAAACAAAAAAAATGTAGGTAAATTGAAGGTTGTTATTTCACTTTGTTGTTGTTTTCGTTTGTGAATATGTATCTTTTGTAAAAGGGGGAGTTTGGTGTTGTTGTTGTTTTCTAAGGAGTTTGAAAGTTTGACATAGATTTGAAATGGTAAATAAATACAAATGTTATTTCATATTTATTTAATTAAAAAAATTTTAGTGGTTAATATTTTTGGTAAAAAAATTTGCGCAAAATTTAAAATTAAAAAAAAGAATGAATTTGCAATAAATTAATTAATGTTTGTATTCTTTAATATAATTTCAAACCAACCAATATTTTAAACTAAATGTTTATGTTTAATTTTTTCTAGCTTCCTAACAAAACAACCGGACCCCATGGCACCCAGGCTAGAATGAGCCAAGACCAATTGGTGGGATGTCTTATACATATTTCACGTTATCGTTTTTCGCTTGTAATATCCGGTCTTACAAAAATGCTACAACGAGTCAATGAAGCCGTAAGTTTGTCTAACATTTAAACTATTTAAATACTTAACAATAACTTATTTTCAGGCTATTCAAAATCGTCACGAAACGGATCGTTGTTATTTTGAATCTTTGATCATTATTTTAACCACCCTCGAACGTTGTCTAACCAATCAGACCAAGGATACGGCTCGTTTTGAAGAAGCCATGAATGTTAAACTATTACTACGTGAAATTACCCAATTTATTGATGTCCAAAGTGATAATAATCCTCATGCCGCCCAATTGAAAATTTTAGCTTCAAAAGTTCTATTTGCTCTATCACAAAATCATTTTTCCGCCGTTTTTAATCGTATATCGGCTAGAATACAAGAATTGGCCGCTTGTTCAGATGAGAATCCCGATTATTCGGATATTGAATTGATACAACATATTGATATGGATATGATCAAGTTGACAAAATTATTACAGGAAACTATAACGAAATTTCGCTCGAAAAAAGCTCCACCTTTAATTCTATTGAATTCAATTGAAAAAGCCATATGGAATTGGATAGAATATCATCCGCAAGAATTTCAGGATTTGCAAAGAGGCATGAATCGTGACATATCAACGTAAGTAGTGTTAAAAAGGATTGTTGTTTGATATATAAAGTAAATACATTATAAATATTTCAGCTGCTGGGAGCCTTTACTGGATTTTGTGGAGGCTTATAAAGCTGAAAATAAAAAGAGTAAAACTACAGTGTGGCCTTTGCAAATGTTGCTGCTGATTTTAAATCCAGTAATTATTTATTAAAAACAGATTTTTTTACAAAAACACATATTTTCAAATAAATTATTCCTTAGGCATGCTTGGAAGCCACCGTCAATGAACTGCAGCAGGGCGAGAAGGAAAAAGATAAAGCTACTTCAAAAGCTCAAACACGTGACAAGGATTTTTCGGCCAAACAATTTATAGAGAGTGTTAAAAGAGGCCTAGGGCCACATTCACCTTCTAAACTTGTTACCGAATCGGCCGCCATAGCCTGTGTGAAGTTATGCAAGGCAGCTACTTACGTGAATATCAACGACTCCAATAATGTGATTTTTAAATTGGTCCAATACATAATCAACGATATCAAAGCTTTACTATTTAATCCGGTGAAACCGTTTTCCCGTGGTCAAGGTTACAACTTTGCCGATATAGAACTAATGATTGACTGTTGGGTATCATGTTTTCGCATAAATCCCCACAATATAGAGGCTTTAAAGGTGTGTTTGAATCTTAATTCACCGCAAGCCTACCATTTTGTTATAGTGTGTTCTTTATTAAGGTAAATTAATTCTATTTCTTTATGAAAACTTTTAAAACAATAAAATTTCTTTTCCTAGGCTGGCCCATATTTATGTAGATTTTCGTTTGCAAAGTAAAAATCCTTTTCGTATAGTAAATCAGCCTCGTTTGCCCTGGTGGCCTCAAACCGATGTTGTACACTATCGTTCGGCGGAATTGCGAGCCTTATTTACGGATACTTTAAATAAAGCCACACAGGGTTATATCGCCCATACCCCCTTAAGAATGATTACCTCGCTGACACTAAAAACCAAGGATACACAAAAAGGTTTAGCTAGATCCGAAGAAGGTCCTGCACATAAAATGTTACTTTTGCTATTAGTACGTTTAATACATGCAGATCCCACTTTATTGCTTAATACCCAAGGAAAAGTTGCCCATGAGGTACAAAGTTCCACATTAGAGTTAATTAATGGTCTAGTTAGTTTGGTGCATCAACCGTCCATGCCGGATGTGGCCCAAGAGGCAATGGAGGCCCTATTGGCTTTACACGCTCCCGAAAAAATAGAAGTTTGGAATCCAGAGGCCCCTATCAACACATTTTGGGATGTTAGTTCTCAGGTTTTGTTTTCGATATCACAAAAATTAATCCAACATCAAATAGCCAATTATACGGATGTTTTAAAATGGCTGAGGGAGATTTTGATATGTCGCAATACTTTTCTGCAGCGTCATAAGGACTACGCTCATATGGGCAGTCATATAGCTATTTGTAAACAGGCTCACATTAAATTGGAAGTTGTATTCTTTATGTATTTATGGTCTGTGGATTTGGATGCTGTTCTGACTTCATTATCATGTTTTGGTTTACTGTGTGAAGAGGCGGAGATTTGTTGTGGCTCGGATGAGTTAACGGTATCGATGTTGGTGCCTAATTATATCATCTATCAGGAATTGGCACAATTATCATCGGGTGAGTAGAAAATATTCACAAAAAATTGTGTTTTACAAATTTTCACTAAAAGTTGGGTTTTACCATTAATTTTCACTTAAGTTTGTGTTTCACTTAAAACTTTCACTAAAAATGTATTTCATTTCAGCTGCCACTGATTCTCGTATTTGTTTCTATGATACCAGTCATGGTAATGTTTGGAATCGTTTGCATTTACAAAAGCGTATCATGCAACTTCTACGCAAAATCGAGCATTGTATAGATGGTGTTCAACCCGCCTGGGAAGAAACATTCAGGTAAGAGATATTATTGCTTTCGAATGATTGAGCAAAAAATACTACATCAATTACTTTTAACCTCACAGGAATTGGGAAATAATGAGTAAAATGTTGCAAACTTATCCCAAATGCAAAACCGAAGATGGTCAAGCTGAATTATTTCACCGCGGCATAGGCAAGCGAAGAGCAAGTCATCAATCATCGGAACATGATATTGAAGAACAAATTACGGAATGGGCCAATATGACATGGTTTCTATTGGCTTTGGGTGGTGTTTGTTTGATTAAAAGACGCCAGCAAATAGTAGTAGCCGCTCAGGCTACTGCACACACCACTCACAGTCTATCGAATCATGGACCATTTCATCAATATTCTCAAAGTTTTGGCTCATTTCAACAGCCCTTACCGGCCGCCCATATACATCCTATAAATCAGGGTTCCATTAGTTCATTGGCACAAAACTCGTTACATTCACTATCGAGTTCTTCCAGTTCGGGTAGAGGTTCATTAAATCCAAATTCGGTATCATTGACTGCTATACCGCAGGGACCACAACAGGAGGTGCAATATTGTCCGGTGACACAGTGAGTTGATTTTTTTTTGGGATATTGTAAAATAATTTGTAAAATTTGTTAAATTTCTTTCCTAGATTTATTGGGCAACTTTTAAGATTATTGGTTTGCAGCAATGAGAAAATCGGTTTAAATATTCAAAAAAATGTTAAAGAACTTGTTGGAGAAGAAATGTCCACTTACTTATATCCCATACTTTTCGATCAAATACGTGCTATAGTTGAGAAATTCTTTGATCAACATGGCCAAGTTAATGTTACCGATATTAATACACAGTTTATTGAACACATTATCTATATAATGAAATCGATTTTGGATCCTAAACCCAATAAAGACCCCAATAATGAACAACCCTCAACGGCGGAAAATTTAGGAGTAACCAGCATTGAATGCATGATGTTGGGTATAGTACGTTACGTTCGTCATCTCGATATGACTTTCTATGCTATTCGTATTAAAACAAAATTATGTCAACTGGTGGAGGTTATGATGAAACGTAGAGATGATTTGGCTTTTAGACAAGAAATGAAATTTCGCAATAAATTGGTGGAATATTTATCGGATTGGGTAATGGGCACTTCACATCAAATAGCGCCACCCAGTTCAACAGATCCTGCTTTGATAACCAAGTAAATTGTTTTTGGTTTGAGAGTTCTAGGGAATTTTTGTTTATGTGTTTTTCTTTCTTTTTAGTACTTCGGTTATTTTTAGAGATTTAGATCAGGCTTGCATGGAGGCTGTGGCAGCTTTACTAAGAGGTTTGCCCTTGCAACCTGAGGAATCAGATCGTGGTGATTTAATGGATGCCAAAAGTGCTCTGTTTCTTAAGTAATTATCTACATTGAACATTTTACTAAATATTTGTTTGATTATTTCCTGTTTTCACTTTCAGATATTTTACTTTGTTTATGAATCTCTTAAACGATTGCATAGATAGTTCGGAGGCTGAAAAGGAACTGAACAATCCTCCTCTTTTGCCTCCTCGACCACGTTTAGCTGCCGGCAAATTAACCGCTTTACGCAATGCCACCATTCAAGCCATGTCTAACCTATTGGGAGCCAATATTGATTCAGGTCTTATGCATTCCATTGACTTGGGCTACAATCCCGATTTACAAACTCGTGCCGCTTTTATGGAAGTTTTAACACAAATTCTGCAACAAGGCACAGAATTTGATACTTTAGCTGAAACAGTTTTGGCTGATCGTTTTGAGCAGTTGGTACAGCTAGTTACCATGATCAGTGATAAGGGAGAATTACCCATAGCTATGGCTTTGGCTAATGTAGTGACCACTTCCCAAATGGATGAATTGGCCCGTGTTTTAGTCACCTTATTCGATGCCAAACATTTATTGTCTCCTTTATTGTGGAATATGTTCTATCGCGAGGTGGAGGTATCCGATTGTATGCAGACTCTATTTCGGGGCAATTCATTGGGCAGTAAAATCATGGCTTTTTGTTTTAAAATCTATGGTTCAGCTTATTTGCAGCTACTGCTGGAACCCTTGATAAGACCTTTATTGGATAATCCTAATACCTGTTTTGAAGTTGATCCCGCCAGGTTGGTGAAATTACAAAAAAACTCAGTTAAACTTAAACACATTTGAAAGTTCTCATTTCAGACTAGATCCTGGGGATGAATTAGATGTTAATCGCTGTAATCTGATAGCTTTAACAAAAAAGGTTTTTGATGCCATTATCAATTCGGCAGATCGTTTTCCCCCTCAATTGCGTTCCATGTGTCATTGTTTGTATCAGGTGTTGAGTAAACGTTTTCCCAATTTATTGCAGAATAATATAGGAGCAGTGGGCACGGTAATATTTTTAAGATTTATTAACCCAGCCATAGGTAAGTGTCATAAGTAAATATGGCAGTGTTTTCACATATTTCAATGACTTTCGTTTGTGTTTTAGTCTCTCCCCAGGAATTGGGCATTGTGGGCAAACAAGTACCTAGTTCGGTTAAGCGTGGCTTGATGTTAATGTCTAAAATTTTACAAAACATTGCAAATCATGTAGAGTTTTCCAAGGAACAGCATATGTTGTGTTTCAATGATTTCCTAAGGGAACATTTTGAGGCGGGCCGACGTTTCTTTATACAAATAGCTTCAGATTGTGAAACGGTAGATCAAACCTCGCATAGCATGAGTTTTATTTCGGATGCCAATGTTTTGGCTTTGCATCGTTTGTTGTGGACTCATCAGGAAAAGATAGGCGACTATTTGTCCAGTAGTCGGGATCACAAGGCAGTCGGTAGAAGACCTTTTGATAAAATGGCCACATTATTGGCTTATTTGGGACCACCCGAGCACAAACCAGTGGATTCTCAGTAAGTTCTAATGATCTTAACAATACAAATTGAATTATGTTATAAGCTTTTGTTTCTCTGTTACAGCATGATGTTTTCTTCTTATCCACGCTGGAGTTCCATTGATATGTCTTCAACCAACTTTGAAGAAATCATGGTTAAACATCAAATGCACGAAAAGGAAGAGTTTAAGGCACTGAAAGCTATGAATATTTTCTATCAAGCCGGCACTAGCAAATCAGGACATCCAGTGTTTTATTATATTGCCAGACGTTATAAGTAAGTCTCTCTCTTTCTGGCCGTGCTTTTCCCAATGAAAACTTATCATTTACTTTCCAGAATTGGTGAAACAAATGGTGATCTTTTGATCTATCATGTTATTTTAACTCTAAAACCTTTTTGTCACTCCACCTTTGAGGTTGTCATAGATTTTACTCATGTCAACTCGGACAATAGATTCCGCACAGAGTTCCTACAGAAATGGTTTTATGTATTACCCGCTGTGGCCTATGAAAATGTACATGCTGTTTATATTTACAATTGCAACTCTTGGGTTAGGGAATATACCAAATTTCATGATCGCATTTTGGCGCCTCTAAAGGTAACTATTCTTGAGTGTTTTTACGAAAACTTGTTCACTAAACAAACACAATTTCTCAGGGCAATCGTAAATTAATGTTTTTGGATTCACCCAATAAACTCAACGACTACATCGAATCGGATCAACAGAAACTACCAGGCGCAACTCTTTCTTTAGATGAGGATTTAAAAGTGTTTAGCAATGCTTTAAAACTAAGCCACAAGGATACCAAAGTAGCCATTAAAGTGGGTCCTACAGCTTTACAGATCACCTCTGCGGAAAAAACTAAGGTCTTGGCCCATTCCGTATTACTAAACGATGTGTACTATGCCTCCGAAATAGAGGAAGTGTGTTTGGTAGATGATAACCAATTTACTCTATCCATAGCAAATGAAAGTGGTCAATTAAGTTTCATACACAACGATTGCGATAATATTGTCCAAGCTATTATACATATCCGAAATCGCTGGGAGTTAAGTCAACCAGACTCGGTGACAGTTCATCAGAAAATTAGACCCAAGGATGTGCCGGGCACTTTACTAAACCAAGCTTTGCTAAATTTGGGTTCTGCAGATCCCAATTTGCGTACCGCTGCCTATAATCTTCTCTGCGCTTTAACCGCCACATTTGATTTGAAAATCGAGGGCCAGTTGCTGGAGACTCAGGGTTTGTGTATACCCTCTAATAACACTATTTTCATTAAATCGGTTAGCGAAAAATTAGCCACCAATGAGCCTCATTTGACCTTGGAATTTCTTGAGGAATGTATACAGGGCTTCCAACGCAGTACCATCGAATTGAAACATTTGTGCTTGGAGTACATGACTCCTTGGCTTAAGAATCTGGTGAAATTCTGTAAATCCAATGATGATGCCAAAAAATTGAAAGTATCTCAGATACTGGATAAACTCATATGTCTAACCATCGAACAAAAAGAAATGTATCCCTCCGTTCAGGCTAAGATTTGGGGTTCCGTGGGTCAAATACCGGAACTTATTGATATGGTATTGGACAATTTCCTACATAAGTCCTTAATATACGGCTTGGGTTCACCGCAAGTGGAAATAATGGCCGATACAGCAGTGGCTTTGGCTTCGGCCAATGTCCAGTTGGTATCGAAAAAAGTTATAACGCGCATGTGCCGTGTTATGGACAAGACCTGTACCAATCCTACTCCCTTCCTAGAGCAACATGTCATGTGGGATGATATAGCCATCTTGGGTCGCTATTTACTTATGTTGTCCTTTAACAATTGTCTAGATGTGGCCACCCATTTGCCGTATCTCTTCCATACCATTACGTTTCTGGTTTGCTCGGGTTCTTTGTCCATGCGTGCCTCAACTCATGGTCTAGTCATTAATATCATACACTCTCTATGTACCTGCACCAAACCCATCTTCTCCGAAGAAGCTCAAAGAGTGTTGCGTTTGTCTTTGGATGAATTCTCTCTGCCCAAATTTTACTTACTCTTTGGCATTAGCAAAGTTAAATCGGCTGCCGTTACTGCTTTCCGTTCCAGTTGTCGCCATCCCCCCGATAAGTGGTTGGGCAACGAAAGGGTATCACAAACATTGCCCGCCGATAGAGAACGTTTATCTTTGCCCTCCTTGGAAGTTATAACCGATGCTCTGCTGGAAATAATGGAATCTTGTATGCGTGATGTACCCGATTGTCAGTGGTTGCAAACGTGGAATTCATTGGCCCGTAGCTTTGCATTCTGTTATAATCCTGCTTTACAGCCGAGAGCTTTGATAGTGTTTGGCTGCATTAGCAAGAGTGTTACGGATCAGGAAGTCAAGCAGTTGTTAAGGATATTGGTGAAGGCGGTGGAATCCTTTAATGATATCACTCTCATAGAGGCAATTGTCATGTGTTTGACACGCATACAGCCGCTGTTAAGACCGGTAAAGTATTTAAAACTAAAATATTTCTTAATATCCAACAAAATTGATGAAAGTTAAAAAAAGTTTGATGGAAACGTTTGCTGAAATTTCAAAATATAAATTTTCAAAAAAACAAAAATTTGTGAACTTTTCTTCACGAAAATATTAAACATAAAAATTTTCACTAAAATTTTTTGAAGAAAATTTTTCACTAAAATTTTTTGAAGAAAAATTTTCATTAAAATTTTTTTGATGAAAAATTTTCGAACTTTCTAGCAAATTATTATGCGAAATTTTTCTGATTTATTTATAAAGTTTATACTCATTTTTGAATTTCTTTAACTACAGGAATCTCCCATACATCGCAATCTCTTTTGGGTGGCCATTTCTGTTTTACAATTGGATGAGGGCAACTTATATGGAGCTGGTTTGGCATTACTAGAACAAAATTTACATACCCTTAAATCCCAGGGTTGCTTTGACAATGCCAACATTGCCGAGGTCATGATGTGCACTCGTGAGAAACTAGAATGGCATTTTAAACAACTAGATCATGCGGTGGGTCTCTCATTTCGTAGTAATTTCCATTTTGCTCTGGTGGGACATTTAATAAAGGTAAGAATGGTTTTATTTTTAAAAAAGGTAAACAAAATAATGAGTGTTTCAAATACTTTAGGGATTTAGACATTCTACACCAACCACCGTATCACGTACTTCCCGTATATTGACCATGCTATTGGGCATTATAGCTAAACCTTTAAGACGAGATAAATTTGAAGTAACACCCGATAGTGTAGCCTATTTGACCGCCCTGGTGGCCGTCTCAGAAGAAGTACGATCACGTTGTCATGTCAAACATGCCTTACCTAGATGGCCAGTTGAATTGAATACCACCTTAGAGAATGGCGAGACAGCAGCTAATGGCACACATAATGTAAGTTATTGAAAAGGGATACGATTTCAAAAAACACTTTTTTCAACTTATTTTTGTTCTACAGCAATTTGGCATGGCTTTATCACGTCGTCAAAAGTCTTGGGATATTTTAGATCAATCCGCTTTAAATTTCGCGCGTCATCATAAAGTACCTGTACAACCGGTAAGTTTTTAAGAAACACAAATTTAACACGATTTAAAAGCATTAAATATTGTATATTAAAAATGTATTTTCTTAGCTTCTTTGAAGTTGGTATTTCCATTATTAATATTTAAAATAAATGTTTAAAATTGTTTTTTTTTCTTTGAGTTCATATACAAATTTATATTTTCACCGGTTTCGTTATATTTTGCATTTAATTAACTATATTTTTCTTTCAACGAATCCGGTGTCCGTCCATATTATATTATTATATAAATGTTTCTCTTTGATAAAATCTCTTTATTAATTTGACAATATTAAATTAACTAAAGAAATTAAATACAAATTTTTCCATTTCTTTCTTTTTTTATGTACTTAATAATGTTTAAAAAAAATATTTATACTCTACTACTACTACTATTCATAATATTACATAATCGTATTATGCCTGCTGTGATTGGTGCTTGTAATAATAAATATATTTTTCATCCTTAAACAAACTTCATTTCATAAACCTCTTCCATAATTTCACATTTTTCTTTATACATTCCCTTATATTATTTAAAAAAAATATATCATACAAATTATACTCCCAATAATCGTTAACACGCCTGTATTTATTCCTTTTTTTTAATTGCATGCTCAAAAATTAATATATCCAAAATATCTCTCATTGTTTTATGTTCGTTTCAAACTACAAAATTGTTAAAATATTTCGTAAATATTAAAAACAAACAACAACACAAACAACAAACCCCCAAAAAATGTTAAATATTTTACAAAACAAAAACAAAATTGTTATTGACTGAAGAATGCCCGAGTTTTATTTAAAACTCAGCGCTCCTTTTCGGTACCCACCACCAAAGATCCGAATAACGCTAGTGGAATCGAAGAACGTCAGGTATTGCTTATTTTTGTTTATTAATCTTACAAATATTTTCTTACTTTCTTGATTTTTACTATATTTAGCAATTTCTTTTTTATCTTTATTTGCACTTTTGTTTTTTCTTTATAATGTTATAAAATTAAAATAAAATTTAAAATATTTTTGGGATTTTAACTTAAAGCAGAAATAAAGCACACTTTTTTATAAAAAAAAAACACACACACATGAAATGTGAAATAAATGTAAATAAACACAAAAATTTAAAAGATTTAAGAAAGAATTTTTAGTATAGAAAAGTTATTTTGTAATATTTGCTATATATAAAATCTGAACAATTAGTGAAACATATTAAAATGATCTTAATAGTCATATACCTTCAACACTAGATTATTATGTATTTAAAGAGAAATACGGCGGCGTAAGATTTCAAGAACATGCATCTCCCCCGGGGGTTTGTTACCTTGGTGAAGCCTCTAACATGGTGTTATTGCAATCCCGGTTTATAAAGATGGTTGCAGTCTACAGCCTGGCTTAGTACTTGCATAGATTGAAAAGAGGTCAGACCAGAGCACCGCATAATCTGGTACTAGGGGTGGCCAGTTGCCCGCAAGACTATGTCCTGGCTGGTCAGTTGGTTTAAACCAAAATTCGCGGGAAGAGTAAGTGTTGGTTAAAAGACTGAGACACAGAGAAGTGACTATGGCACTAGGGTTCTATAAATCGACTTTTGAATAATCGAACAATCGACTTATTGTCGAAAAAAGTCGAAAAGTCGAAGTCGACTATTTTGTTCCAAAAAAGTCGATAACTCGACTATAATCTATGAAAAAGTCGAAAAATCGACTTTGTTAATAAAAGTCGAAAAAAGTTGAAAAGTCGAAAAGTTGAAAAAAGTCGAAAAAAAGTAGAAAAGTCGAAAAAAGTCAATAAGTCGGAAAAAGTCGGAAAAACTCGAAGAAAAGTCGAAAAGTCAAAAAAAAAAATCAAAATGTGGAAAAAATCAAAAAGTCGGAAAAAGTTGAAAAAAGTCGACTATTTAAAAAATACATATACAAATACAAATCGACTTTTCATATAATGCAAAAAGTCGAAAAGTCGACTTTTCATATAATGCAAAAAGTCGAAAAGTCGACTTTTAACTAAATGCAAAAAGTCGAAAAGTCGACTTTTAACTAAATGCAAAAAGTCGAAAAGTCGACTTTTAACTAAATGCAAAAAGTCGAAAAGTCGACTTTTAACTAAATACAAAAAGTCGAAAAGTCGATTTTTCGTTTCAACTATAGAACCCTATATGTCACTAAGCGTTGGAAATGAGTTGGTATTAATTGTTTATGGTACGGGATGAATTTGAGGTACTACCGGCCTCACCCCACCCGTCTACCTATAATGAATTTGTCGTATGTTTTTCTCTCATGAATGTGTCGTATGAATGAGATGTGTGCTGGGTTATATGATGATGGATGAAAAGAACACCGACATTCATTTCTCCCTATTGAGAATCGACGCTTTAGAAACATTTCGAGTCAAAATATAAAATGAAATCAAAAGTAAAAATATTCTATTAATTTTCTGGCTAAACTAGATGCCAAAGAGCAATGAGGATTATATTCTGTGATCACTTTAATTTTCAACCAAAATATAGTTTTGGAGAGAAAACAGAAAAGTCCAACGGTGTTTTAGTAGCGACTCCTTTAGGTTTTATCAAGAGCAGTATTCACAGATTCTTTCTTCAAAAGACTGAAATAGGAGAAATATCTTAGAAACATGTCAAGGGAGACAGTTATTGTGGCTGGCTTTCAAAAAGAAACGCACGAGACACCTTGTGCTGATAGCAGTATTAACAGGTTATAGGCTGATAGGCAGACATGTAAGTAGTCTTGGGTTTAACTTCAATTAGCAATATCGCAGTTGCAAAGACAAGGAAAAGGATGAAACATTCTTCCATCTTCTCTGTAAATGCTCCCTGCTCTCCCTGCTCTAACCGTTTTTTGGCATTTACTTCATATCTAACCTTGGTAAAATATCTAGATTAAAGGCCTGCACAAGAAAACAACTTGCTGAAGAATTCATTGTGCTTTTGATGGCGCACACGATATTTTTTTAAACAAATTATTGCATTACTGTTGTCTTGTGCAGGCCTTTAATCTGTATCTAAGCTTTATGAGATCCTGAGATTTCTCACAGCTACTGGCTGGATCTAATACTCTACGATACTGACTCTGACGTTAACCAACTATCCATGAAAAGAGCATACAATGCAGAAAAAGCCCTACTGCTATTTTATTAATGTTCCTGCATGACTCGTTTCCTAATTAACGCAGCAACACCTTTAATTGGAAGTTATATTTCGCGGGGAACAACTTCCAACACATCAAAACTGTTACAGCAACAAGCGAATATATATTTATGCGTGAATAACTTACCTTGATAGCAATATTATAAAGTCACTGTAATCTATTAAGGGCGAGTTTTTCTAATAAAGATAATCTTCATTCTTTGGTTAAACCTGGTTTAATAGATGTTTCGTGTTTTTCAGTTATCAGTAAAGATACTTATTATCTTAGTTTAACTGAGTGTAATTGGCCAATTAAACTCAAGTTACACAATTAACAAAAACAAAAAAACAATGATTTTGGAAGAACAATACTAACTGAAAAACACAATCATCGGTTAAAGTCCACCTAAATTTGTTCCGAGTTTAATCTAACAGCAAGTTAAGCCTGGTTTAACTGATAAGTAAGAAACCCGCCCTAAGAGGTCCAAAAAAGGTAAAGGGAAGAAGTGTGGAAAAACACAGGTTTATAATAGGAAAATTTGCTTTATATGATATACAGTAGTTTTCCGATTTAACGAACCCATATGTTGTCAGGCCTGTTCGTAAAATTGAAAAGTTCGTTATATGCAGTACTAAGTAAAACGTGGGTTTTTGGTAGGAAAATAATTAAAAATAGGTACATAAAATATTTTTTAAATGTATTTTACAAAAATTTATTCTTTTTTTTTATAAAAATAGTACAAAACACAAAATTCCGAATCTTATATACCCACCTTCAAACCATATTTGTGTCGAATTTAATCGCTGTATTTTTAATTCTGTCATGAGCTTTAAAGTTATTTCTCGAAGTTCATCGCTATACTCGTATTTTTAAGCGAGTAATGAGCGTTGAAGTAATTTTCTTAAGGGGGCCTGATATGGAGGGTAAGGTCAATTATGGACCGATTCCCATAAAATTTGTTAGAGATATCGGTTAGTACTCGGCGTACTCGTATTGTTAAGCGAGTATTGAGCGTTAAAGTCATTATCTGAAGGACGGACGGACATAGCTACATCGAACTAAAATTTAATAAGAACACAGAATGAGTTACAGTTTTGGGTATAAAAGCTCCGCTTGCTACAACTTAGGTTATTAGTTATTTTTGATAAATGTCATTTTATCTTAATTTAAAAATAATATTTTTATTAGTTCGTTAAACAGAGTACAAAAAACAAGTTTTGTTCGTTATTTAAGGTAGTCAAAAGGAAAAATTAGCTAGTTCGTTAAATGCGATGTTCGTAGAATTGAATGGTCGTTAAATCGGAAAACTACTGTATATCCTTTGCTTCGGAATAACAAGTGACGTTATTTTTCAGACAGGGATTAAGCCAGTTTTTAACCCGAAATAACATCAAGCAAATTATCACCTCTGAAAGTCTATTGAAATGCTCGAAACTTTTATAAAAAAACCAAACATCCAACTCTGCATATAAAGCCAAGCTTAACTAGTAGATTAAACATTTTTAGCAAGTGGCATGTTTAGTTTAAATTTATTTTAAAAACACACAGAAAATTTACTACAAGATCCACATTCTTACTTAAATAAATTTTTGTTAAAGCCACCAAAATTTTGTTGATATAAAGTAAATTAAAACTTAAGGAAATATTTTAACTTACACGCATACACATTATTATCACCAATTAACACTAGCACATCAAATTACCCTCCCAAAAAAAAAACTCACAAAAAATGCACTAAATAGTTACTAAAACTAATACAAAATATTAAGTGTAGCACACATTTTTTACTACATACATACTAATATACATATAGTAATACCACAAAAAGCACAAAATTTTTGTAATGAAATGCATACAAAAGTAAAAAATTATGTATAGAACAATAAAACTTTTAAGGATTACACATAGAGTCTTGATCTAAAACATATTTAACAAATTTATTTAATTTTTTCATAGGAACGCGGCTCACGTACCTCTGTATCCAATGAATCGAATGTTCTATTGGATCCTGAAGTTTTACCTGATTTGTCAATACAGGCTTTGGTTTTAACCGTATTGGCAACATTAGTTAAATATACCTCCGATGAAAATGAAACACGTGTATTATATCAATATTTAGCCGAAGGATCTGTGGTATTTCCCAAGGTCTTTCCAGTAATGTAAGTAGTAATGATGACATTAAATAGTTAAGAAAGTTTATTTTGTAAATTTTCTTTTTTAGACACTCATTATTGGATCAAAAAATCAACAATATACTATCCGTGTCTCATGATCAAGTTGTCTTGAACTCAGTACAAAATATTATCCAAAATATGTTGGCCAGTGAAGATCCCTCACAGCAGCAATTGCATTTTCTACAAAGTTGTGGTTTTGGTGGTTTGTGGCGTTTTGCCGGACCTTTTACCAAATACAATGTTATGGGTGAATCTTCGGAATTATTTGTTAACTGTTTGGAGGCTATGGTAGAAACTTGTCTACCTGGCGATGAACAACAGGCACCCATTGTTCCTTTGGTGCGTCCCTATAATTTAAGCTCCAGCTTGAGCAGTTTGACGCTAGGTTCTCCCACGGATAAAGGTTAATACCAAAGAAATTTATTCCTTTTTTTTGGAAAAAAAATTCTCTTTTTTTGGTTTACGCTTTTTATATTGTTATGGTTTCTTCCTTTTTAAAATTAGTAGTTTTTACACAGAAACAAAATTACTTTATGGAAATTAATTAATAATTTATTCATTCCTAGTCATCAACCACTAACTCACTAACCCCTTCACCTCCTCAGCTCAGCTCATTGACATACAGAAATACTTATATAACAAGAAATTTTATTAAACTAACTAATAATTAGTTTATATATTATCTCTGATTGTGAATTTTTTGTATATTTTTTTTCTTTTTCGTATTTCTTTTATTTTTCGTATACCTTTTATTATTTGTTTGTTTGTTTTTTTCGGTATCTGTAGCTTTCTCATCGGAATCATTAGATCATGAATTCGGCGGCAGTGTAAGCTCTCTCCGTCGTGCATCACACAGTAAAGCACGCGCCAAGCACCGTCTCACCGAAAGTCCATCACATAACAATTAACAATGAGTCCAGCAATTAGACTTCGACATAATTATTTATTAACCAAACAGAAAATATTAAACAAAAAGTATCATTATCATCATTACCATCATTATTGATTAATATTAACAATTAATTATTAGCATTATATGGCATATATTAGTTAATTAACCAAAAACAACTAAACAAATATACTTAATCCCATCCATCATCCAATAACAACAACTCACTATGCTTAAATGTCCAAAAATGCTTTTAAACACATTTTTTATTATTATTATTATTATTTTTGCTTACTAAAGAGATTAAAAGTTGTTGAAAATGAGAGATTTACAGTATATAATGTAAGGACTAGGGTTCTATAGGTGAAACGAAAAGTCGACTTTTCGACTTTTTACATTTAGTTAAAAATCGACTTTTAGACTTTTTCCGACTTTGACTATTTTCGACTATTTTTTTACTTTTTCCGACTTTGACTATTTTCGACTATTTTTTTACTTTTTCCGACTATTTTAGTGTTTTTTACTTTTTTCCACTTTTTTGAAAATTTTTCGAAAATTTTCGAAAATTTTCGACTATTTTTGACATTTTTCTACTACTTTCGAGTTTTCGACTTTTTTCGATTTTTTTTTTTTGACTTTTTTTTACAATGTTGACTTTTCGATTTTTTTCATAGGCGATAGTCGAGTTATCGACTTTTTTTGGAAGAAAATATTCGACTTCGACTTTTTTCGACAAAAAGTCGATTGTTCGATTATTCGAAAGTCGATTTATAGAACCCTAGTAAAGAGGATAAGTTTTGTAATTTTCGAATGATGAAATGTTTAAAAAAAAAACATATTTTTATTTAATTCCTCTAAATTTTTTTCAAAAAGTTTAAATAATGATTAATTTTCGGCCTCAAATGAAACTCAAGCTAAATTTTTTCGAACACAAGTTCGAATTTTTATAATTTATTTTAATTTTTTGAACAAGTCACTTACAAAGTTCATAATAGAAAAGTTACGATATTCGAAAAAGATCACAATCTTCACAAATTTTCAGCTTGTAGCGAACTACTAGTCTCGTTTCCACAACAATTGGATCTCCGCTCCAGAACGACCCGATTCTCAATCGATCAAAGATTGTCAGCTCAGCAACAGCTGTATTAACCGAAACTTTTTTCCCCAAGGAAAACACATCCAACCACAGCCAATCTGTTACAACAACAACTACTAGTCTCATTTAAATAATTTCGGAAAGGAGAGAGAGTATTATAAAACTTTTTCTTAATATTTACTATATAAATGCTCTAGAACCTCTTCGCAAACTTTCCGAATCTACAAGTTTTCATTTTGAGAACTGTTGGGGTAGGCTTTTGAATTCAGATTTAAGAATTCAGACTATTCATATTAATATTAAACGATCAACTGCACTTAATCTCATATCTCTTATTGTATTCACAATAATGATGTGTTAAACCCCAGGGGTCCGTAGAACAACATTTGTTATCTAGTGTTTAAAAAAACTCTGACAATGAGGAATTGAATTGAATAATGTGCCGATGTCAGTGCAAAACAGTTTTCCTTATACACAAGGATCTACTGACCACCATTACAAATATGAAAGATGAATTCAGACTTATGAAAAGTTAAATCAGAGTTCGACTTCAAATTCTTAGTATGGAGTATGAAAAAAACTCTAAAATTTTATTTAAGTTCGATAAAAATGTAGATAGTTTTGCATTAATCGATGACCCTACGTTAGTTTAATGCAAGTTACAGAAATCCCCAATTTTGATGCAGTTCCAATAGGGGTTTACAGATCATTTTCATAAACGTTGCTTTAGACTTTAAATTAAATTAAAACTAATGCTAATATTGTATGTTAAAATATATCCTCGGATCCCCGAGAGTATTCAGGGTAACTTAGCCTCGAGTCCTTGTTGCCCAATAATTCTCATTTTAAAAACTTTTCAATTTTAATTCATCTAATGAAAATTGGAAAATTTTTACATTTTGTAATATTCCTGTGTTAGTTCAATTCAATTTTACGAATGACTCAGTTATAATACAAAACCCTAGAGGTCTACCGGCTTTTAAATAGCTTTGATTTAGAATATTCAAGGCAACTCAGCCCATTAATTAAAAAACTCTTAAATTTTAATTAATGTAATGAAAATGGGAAAATTTCATATTCCTTTGTTAGTTCAATTCAATTTTACGAATGACTCAGTTATAATACAAACCCTTAGAGATCTACCGGCTTTTAAAAAGCTTTGCTTTAGAGTTGTAAATCCTGAAATATGAAGTCAATCCTATAAACATTTTAATGTTTATATGATTATTTATTTCCCTAGAACAGTTCAGTGACTTATTGGAACGTTACTATAATACAAACCCCTAGAGGTCTACAGACCCCTAGAGGGCTACATAACAGCTTTAGTTAAGAGTTTTTAAAACTCTCGAATATGAAGTCAATTCTATAAACGATTTAGTGTTGTATGGTTATGTATTTCTTTGGCACATTGCGGGAACTTACTGGAACGCTACTTTGGCCCCCAGGGGTCACAGACCACTTTTTTCAACAATTTATTTGAGAATTATAAATGTTAAAATATGGCCAATGATAATAGATAAAGTATTCAATGTTCTTTATTTGTATGGGGTCCAAGAATTCTTTTTCAAATCATTGATTCGAGAACTGTAAATGTTTAAATATGACCAATGAGAATGATCTTTGTATGTGAGTTCAAAGAAATTTTGCTGATGATAGTTAAATAAATCGCTTTAGATAATAAGACGATTGACTTTAATAGAATATTTATCTGAGGCTACTGTAATGTGCATAAGAAGAAAGGAAAATTTAGAAAAAAAAGCTATTTTAAGTTCCCAAAGGAATTGTTAGGTGTCTAGCTTTTCAATCTCTGCCCAACGAAATAACACAGTTAATGCATTTATTTTATTTTTTTTCATTTTGTTTCAAACAAATGTCATTAGTATTTAAGCTTAAAATATTAAACAAATAACGAACAAATTTACTAATTAAACTCTATATGTGTCACACACTTAACTACAATACACAACAACAAAACCCAGTAGAAAAGTTTCTTAAGAAATGCTTTAAAAAAATTTTGGTAGATTTAGTATAAAAATTTATTAATTAAAAACCACTAACAATTTAAATATTTATAAAATAATAAAATTGCATGTCAGTTTTTCTTAAAAAAAAAAACAAAAATTTATGGCTTTTGTGTATAAAAAAAATTTCAGAAAATTAAAAATATATTTAAACAAGTAAGAGTGCTATATTCGGCTGTGCCGAATCTTATATACCCTTCACCATAGTGTATTTTAAACATAATTGATCTTACAGTCTAGTTAATAAAAACATTAAAAAAATTTGAGTCGATTTAAGCCGAATGTTTCGGCGGCGGCTCAAGCAACTAAATATAGTTCGGCGGCGGCTAAGCTCCGACTCGAAGCCGGTCGACTTCGACCTCTGATTCATTTCTGGTAAACATTGACGAGACGTAGATTTTGTTTTTGTTTATCGTAAAAAAATTGTTTTGAAAAGCATTTGGAAAAAATTTGTGTTAGTTTTAAATTTCAAACTTACATTATTCGCATAAAAATTATTGTACAATAACTCACAATCTACTCTCATATAATTGAAAACG